>NW_012103809.1:1651302-1652623 GCF_000951045.1 Mandrillus leucophaeus
ATAGTCTTCTAAAAGCCAGCTGAAGACACTGTTTAAAGGAGGAAGGAGTGATCAACAATGTCGTTCGTGTCAATTGGTGTTACTTAGTCATGTGTCTGTGAAGAATCATCTTGCATAGTTAAGCCTCAGGTTTTAGTGTCAGATTAAATTTAAATCCTTGCACCACCCCTTCCTCTTAGAGTGTCTTTGTGCAAATTGCTTAAATTCTCTAAGTCTCAATCTCCCCATCTGTGAAATGGGAATGACAGTAGTATCTACGTGGTAAATTGTGGTGATGAGTAAGTGAAAGACGTTTAAAGATGGTTAAATGGTTAGTACAACACCTATTATTTGACAAAGACTTAGTAAAAGTTAGCTATTAATATTCTTATTAATATCATCTACTATCATTGGAATCATCCATTTATATACAGTCATCAGTTGTCACTTTTCTAGCTCTTCCATAAGGAATAGGTTATATAGCATTTTCAAGCTAGGAAGTTCATTGATAGATATATGGTTCCAGATGCACTGAGCAGAAAAACTAGTTTATTTGATTTTCATTAAATATCCATTTAACAAATACTTACTGAGCACTTATTCTGCATGCTACTGTGTATTGTGGATATGTGGATCACAAGACACATGGATCCCTGCCCTCACAAAGCTCACAGCCTTGTGTGGTGGAGATAATTAATTACACAAGTAATTACAGTGTGATTTGTGTTAATGATAAGGGAATTAACTACAGGATGCAATGGGAGCTATAGGCTGTGCTAATGAGGCTATGGTTATAGATTCAGTTCCCCTGTAGGTTGCTTGACTTCCAGGGCTATCAGCTTTTCTCTGCTGTCTCCTAAATGGATAGAGGTTCACAGAACTGGGCCACCTGGACACCAGCCCTGACTCCTCTTCTTTCCCAGTACTGATAATTGGCATGGGGCAAAATTCTTCATAAAGAGGTAGCATACGTAATGAGATGGAGAAATATTTTGCTCGTTTAACACCTGGCTTTTAAATCCCTTTTAGGTCAAAGTTTCTGTGTTTTGTTTTCTTTTTGTAAGAAGCAATTTGATTAGCTTCTTAGAAGATTATTCTTAAACTGCCTTCCATGGAGGGTTAGTCTTATTAACATGAAGTCCTTTTTACTTCCAGAACAGTGCTGTCTAATAGGAATATAATATAAGCCTTGGAGGCTACTTTAAATTTTCTGCTAGCTACATTAAAAAGGTGAAATGAGGCCGGGTATGGTGGCTTATGCCTCTAATCCCAGCACTTTGGAAGGCCAAGGCAGGTGGATCACTTGAGGTCAGGAGTTCAAGACCAGCCTGGCCAACATGGT
>NW_012103809.1:1652673-1656209 GCF_000951045.1 Mandrillus leucophaeus
ACAAGACACATGGATCCCTGCCCTCACAAAGCTCACAGCCTTGTGTGGTGGAGATAATTAATTACACAAGTAATTACAGTGTGATTTGTGTTAATGATAAGGGAATTAACTACAGGATGCAATGGGAGCTATAGGCTGTGCTAATGAGGCTATGGTTATAGATTCAGTTCCCCTGTAGGTTGCTTGACTTCCAGGGCTATCAGCTTTTCTCTGCTGTCTCCTAAATGGATAGAGGTTCACAGAACTGGGCCACCTGGACACCAGCCCTGACTCCTCTTCTTTCCCAGTACTGATAATTGGCATGGGGCAAAATTCTTCATAAAGAGGTAGCATACGTAATGAGATGGAGAAATATTTTGCTCGTTTAACACCTGGCTTTTAAATCCCTTTTAGGTCAAAGTTTCTGTGTTTTGTTTTCTTTTTGTAAGAAGCAATTTGATTAGCTTCTTAGAAGATTATTCTTAAACTGCCTTCCATGGAGGGTTAGTCTTATTAACATGAAGTCCTTTTTACTTCCAGAACAGTGCTGTCTAATAGGAATATAATATAAGCCTTGGAGGCTACTTTAAATTTTCTGCTAGCTACATTAAAAAGGTGAAATGAGGCCGGGTATGGTGGCTTATGCCTCTAATCCCAGCACTTTGGAAGGCCAAGGCAGGTGGATCACTTGAGGTCAGGAGTTCAAGACCAGCCTGGCCAACATGGTGAAACCTCATCTCTACTAAAAATAAAAAAAATTAGCAGGGTGTGGTGGCGGGTACCTGTAATCCCAGCTGCTCAGGAGGCTGAGGCAGGAGAATGGCTTGAACCAGCAAGGCAGAGGTTGCAGTGAGCTGAGACAACCTGGGCAACAGACTGAGTCTCTGTCTCACAAAACAAAACAAAAGGTGAAATTAATTTTAATAATATATTTATTTAACTCAGTCTAACCAAAATATTATCATTTCAACATGCAATCAATATAAAAAGTTGTTAATGAGATACCTTAACATCCTTTTTTTATACAAAATCTTGGAAATCCAGTGTGTATTTCACACTTCCAGCACATTTTGGTTTGGTCCAGCCACATTTCAAGTGCTCAGTAGCACATATGACTACTATCTACCACTCGGGACAATGGAATTTTAGAGCACTTTAATTCTTGTTCACCATGATGGAGTTTAAAGTGCTAGAGAAAATCCAGGCTGAGCGCACTGGCTCACATTACCTGTAATCCCAGCACTTTGGAAGGTCAAGGCAGGCAGATCTCTTGAGTCCAGGAGTTCAAGACCAGTCTGGGTAACATGGCAAAACCCTGCCTCTAGAAAACAAACAAACAAACAAAACAAAAATTAGCTGAGTATGGTGGTGCATGCCCGTAGTCCCAGCTACTCAGGAGACTGAGGTGGGAGGATCCTTCGAGCTTGGGAGGTGGCGGTTGCAGTGATCCCAGATCACACCACTGCACTCCAGCCTGGGTGACAGAGTGAGACCCTGTCTCAAAAAAAAAAAAAAAAAAAAAGGAAAGAAAGAACAAAAGAGAGAGAGAATAAAGAGAATCACCAGTGTGGTATGGCTGAGAAGGGAGCTTTTGGGAGACTATAGGTTCTGTATCTAACTGGAGTCTTTAAGTTGTTTTATGGAGGCTGTGATTTATAATTCCAACACTTCATATTCTTAAAAAGCTTCAGTAAATCTGCATTGTTTGTTAATTCCTCTGCATAGGTGCATTGTTTCAGATGAATTTAAAGAAGGCTAAATTCTGTGGCCAGGTGGGTGTGGAGTAAAAATAAAGATGGCTCGCAGGGACGCAGGGACGTAGGAGCATAGGAGCGAGTGGGTGGGAACTGCTAAGGCCTGTTTTTACATAAGATAAGCATTTAACTTCCTCCACTCCTCTACTGTGAAGTCTTGAAGGGTTTATGACACTAATTGTTCAACCTAAATAAACATTTATTAGGCCTGTTCTTTATGGCTGCAATTAGAACTTTTGAGAACCAGCTGCATTTTGCAACTTCGTTCTTTCTTGACTTCTGTACAACTGCACTGACTGGCTCTCCTACCTCACTGTTCCTTGTCCTGTCCTCAAAATGTTCATGTTTCAGTCTGTTTTCCTGATCTTTTGTATAAACTCCTCTTTAGGAAATCAATTTAATTTAAGATTACAGACTTGTTCCCAAGTTTATATCTGTGTAATTAACTACTCACCTATGCTTTATTCTCATTTTTCAGACTGCTTGTTAGACATTGGATGCAGTGATATAACCCTGTAGTCATCCTAAGTGTGAACTTGGTTTCTTTCACAAGGCAATATTTTCCTTCCTCCTTTCTTTTCCTGTCAACAAAAGTCTCATTATTTGTTATCACTATTTCTTTTTTCCCATCCGTTCTAGAGTTTGAGTATCCCTTATATGAAATGTGTGGGACCAGAAGTGTTTCACAGATTTTAGATTTTTAAAAAAATTTTGAAATATTTACATATACATAATAAGATATTTTGAGGCTTGGGCCCAAGTCTAAATGCAAAATTCATTTATGCCTTATAAATATCTTGTACACATAGCCTGAAGGTAATTTTAAACAATATTTTTAATAACTTTGTACATGAAACAGAGTTTGTGTTAAGTACTTATGTGTGGAATTTCCCACTTGTGATATTATGTCAGTGCTCGAAAGTTTTGGATTTTGGAGCAATTCAGATTTCAGATTTCTGAAAACATTAGGGATGTTTAACTTGTATTAGTACACTTTGGTCCATCTTGTGCATATAAGTAACTGTATTAGCTTTCTATTGCTGCTATAACAAATTACCACAAGCTTAGTGGCTTGAAAACAGCACAGTTTTTTAATTTTACAATTCTATAGGACAGAATTTCAAAGTGGGTCTTAGCTGGGTACAGTGGCCCATGCCTATAATCCTAGAGCTTTGGGAGGCTGAGGTGGGAGGATAGCTTGAGGACAAGAGTTCGAGACCAGCCTGAGTAACATAGAGAGACCCCATCTCTACTAAATACATACATACATACATTACATACAAACATAATAAGCCTCACTGGGATACAATCAAATGGTCAACAGTGCTGCATTCCTCTTGAAGCAGCTAAGTTATCTGGGATATATACCCGGGGTTTGTAGTCTCACACCAGGAAAATTAAGGACACAGACACTCACAAAGAGTTTAGAGGTGGAAGCTTAGTAGGCAGAAGAAAAGAGAAAGAAAAACAGCTCTCTTTCTATAGAGAGGGTTCTTCTGAGCAGAAAGGACGAACTGGCAGTGAACGTGCCAGATTTTATAGTCCGGCTTGAGGAGGTGGTGTCTGATTTATGTAGGGCTCACAGATTGGTTCAATCAGGTATGATGTTTACATAGCACAAGGGGAAGGCTGGTTGCCTCACCCTAATCTTATTATGCAAATGAACTCTCCCCTTGGCCAGTGCCATCTTGTCTGCTCCTTACTGTACACATGGCTGGCAGAGAAGGGTAGATGGAGCCGCCATCTTGAACATGTCACTAGTCCCTGGTTCCTGACGGCATTCACCCATGGAAGCTCCCAGCT
>NW_012103809.1:1656259-1658507 GCF_000951045.1 Mandrillus leucophaeus
CTCACCTATGCTTTATTCTCATTTTTCAGACTGCTTGTTAGACATTGGATGCAGTGATATAACCCTGTAGTCATCCTAAGTGTGAACTTGGTTTCTTTCACAAGGCAATATTTTCCTTCCTCCTTTCTTTTCCTGTCAATAAAAGTCTCATTATTTGTTATCACTATTTCTTTTTTCCCATCCGTTCTAGAGTGTGAGTATCCCTTATATGAAATGTGTGGGACCAGAAGTGTTTCACAGATTTTAGATTTTTAAAAAAATTTTGAAATATTTACATATACATAATAAGATATCTTGAGGTTTGGGCCCAAGTCTAAATGCAAAATTCATTTATGCCTTATAAATACCTTGTACACATAGCCTGAAGGTAATTTTAAACAATATTTTTAATAACTTTGTACATGAAACAAAGTTTGTGTTAAGTACTTATGTGTGGAATTTCCCACTTGTGATATTATGTCAGTGCTCGAAAGTTTTGGATTTTGGAGCAATTCAGATTTCAGATTTCTGAAAACATTAGGGATGTTTAACTTGTATTAGTACACTTTGGTCCATCTTGTGCATATAAGTAACTGTATTAGCTTTCTATTGCTGCTATAACAAATTACCACAAGCTTAGTGGCTTGAAAACAGCACAGTTTTTTAATTTTACAATTCTATAGGACAGAATTTCAAAGTGGGTCTTAGCTGGGTACAGTGGCCCATGCCTATAATCCTAGAGCTTTGGGAGGCTGAGGTGGGAGGATAGCTTGAGGACAAGAGTTCGAGACCAGCCTGAGTAACATAGAGAGACCCCATCTCTACTAAATACATACATACATACATTACATACAAACATAATAAGCCTCACTGGGATACAATCAAATGGTCAACAGTGCTGCATTCCTCTTGAAGCAGCTAAGTTATCTGGGATATATACCCGGGGTTTGTAGTCTCACACCAGGAAAATTAAGGACACAGACACTCACAAAGAGTTTAGAGGTGGAAGCTTAGTAGGCAGAAGAAAAGAGAAAGAAAAACAGCTCTCTTTCTATAGAGAGGGTTCTTCTGAGCAGAAAGGACGAACTGGCAGTGAACGTGCCAGATTTTATAGTCCGGCTTGAGGAGGTGGTGTCTGATTTATGTAGGGCTCACAGATTGGTTCAATCAGGTATGATGTTTACATAGCACAAGGGGAAGGCTGGTTGCCTCACCCTAATCTTATTATGCAAATGAACTCTCCCCTTGGCCAGTGCCATCTTGTCTGCTCCTTACTGTACACATGGCTGGCAGAGAAGGGTAGATGGAGCCGCCATCTTGAACATGTCACTAGTCCCTGGTTCCTGACGGCATTCACCCATGGAAGCTCCCAGCTCGCTTGTCTATTCTGTCTATGGCTCAACTTTACAGGCTGCTCTTTGTTAGAAAATGATTTGGGGCTGCTTTTCATTAAAAAGAAAAGCCTTATCGAGGACTCCCATACCCTTACTATCTGCCTAAGTGATACCTTAACTCCTATATCACTTTCTAAGGGCTCTAGGGGAGAGTTCATATTCTTGCTTTCTCCATCTTCTAGAGGTTGTCCCCATTCCTTGGCTTGTTGTCCCCTTCCATTTTCAAAGCCAGCAAAGCCGTTTGAGTCTTTCTCACATGGCTTCAGTGTGTACTGACTTTTTCACCTCCTCTTATACATTTTAAAGATCCTTGTGATTATACTGGGCTCACTCAGATAATCCAGGATAATCTCCTTTTTTTTTTTATTATACTTTAAGTTCTAGGGTACATGTGCACAATACGCAGGTTTGTTACGTAAGTATACATGTGCCATGTTGGTTTGCTGCACCCATTAACTCGTCATTTACATTAGGTATTTCTCCTAATGCTATCCCTCCCCCATCCCCCCACCCAACGACAGGCCCCAGTGTGTGATGTTCCCCTCCCTGTGTCCAAGTGTTCTCATTGTTCAATTCCCACCTATGAGGGAGAACATGTGGTGTTTAGTTTTCTGTCCTTGCAATAGTTTGCTGAGAATGATAGTTTCCAGCTTCATCCATGTCCCTACAAAGGACATGAACTCATCCTTTATTATGGCTGCATAGTATTCCATGGTGTATATGTGCCACATTTTCTTAATCCAGTCTATCATTGATGGACATTTGGATTGGTTTCAAGTCTTTGCTATTGTGAATAGTGATGCAGTAAACATATGTGTGCATATGTCTTTATAGTAGCGTGATTTATAATCCTTTGGGTATATACCCAGTAATGG
>NW_012103809.1:1658557-1658910 GCF_000951045.1 Mandrillus leucophaeus
TGAATTTTGTCAAAGGCCTTTTCTGCATCTATTGAGATAATCATATGGTTTTTGTCTCTGGTTCTGTTTATGTGATGGATTACGTTTATTGATTTGCGTATGTTGAACCAGTCTTGCATCCCAGGGATGAATCTAACTTGATCTTGGTGGATAAACTTTTTGATGTGCTGCTGAATTTGGTTTGCCAGTGTTTTACTGAGGATTTTCGCTTTGATGTTCATCAGGGATATTAGTCCAAAATTCTCTTTTTTTTTGTCATATCTCTGCCAGGCTTTGGTATCAGGATGATGCTGGCCTCATAAAATGAGTTAGGGAGGATTCCCTCTTTTTCTATTGATTGGAATAGTTTCAGA
>NW_012103809.1:1661125-1664372 GCF_000951045.1 Mandrillus leucophaeus
TATTGGGTGCATATATGTTTAGGATAGTTAGCTTTTCTTGTTGAATTGATCCCTTTACCATTATGTAATATCTTTCTTTGTCTCTTTTGATCTTTGTTGGTTTAAAGTCTGTTTTATCAGAGTCTAGGTTTGCAACCCCTGGTTTTTTTTTTGCTTTCCATTCACTTGGTAGATCTTCCTCCATCCCTTTATTTTGAGCCTATGTGTGTCTCTACACGTGTTGAGTCTCCTGAATACAGCACACTGATGGGTCTTGACTCTTTATCCAATTTGCCAGTCTGTGTCTTTTAATTGGGGGCATTTAGCCCATTTACATTTAAAGTTAATATGGTTATGTGTTAATTTGATCCTCTCATTATGATTTTAGCTGGTTATTTTGCCTGTTAGTTGATGCAGTTTCTTCCTAGCATCAATGGTCTTTACAATTTGGCATGTTTTTGCAGTGACTGGTAACAGTTATTCGTTTACATGTTTAGTGCTTCCTTCATGATGCAGATAAACTGGGAAAGAGGGGGTTTATTTCTGTAACCAGGTACTGGGAGAAGGCCTGTAAGATATTGCCAGACCAAGTCAAAATTATACAGTTTTCCAGAGCTTATATACCTTCTAAGCTATATGTCTACATGTAAGTGTACATTCATCTAAAAGTGATAAGTGATTAACTTCTTCAAATCTATAACTAAGATCTGAGTCCTGAAGACCTTCCTCTGGAGCCTCAGTACATTTACTTAATCTAAATGGGTCCAGATGCTGAGACGATTCCCTTATCTTGTCTCCTGCCAAATCATGGAGGTTTGGGGAGTTCCTTCAGAGCCCCAGTAAACTTGTTTGTGGAGGCCTGGGGAGTTTCTTCAGACCCCCAGTAAAACTTGTTTAATCTCAAATGGGTCCTGTTAAGAAGTCCTCCATTATCTCCTCATGCTTCAAGGCCCAGAACAGGCCTAGGCAAAACTCTTGATGGGCTTTCATTACATTCTAGCTTTTGTATAAGGGCACTGGCTGTCTCAGCTTTTAATATTTAACTTCATCACTCGGTCAGTGCTGAAACCGTTGTTATGGAGGCTTGCCTGTTCAGCCTTTATGAAGACCTGGCCTGCACAAGTTGATTGAAGCCCATCCATACATTTTGAGGTCCTGTTCCACTGGGGACCTCTGAGTTATCTCCTTTAAGGGTTGAGGAAGCTTGGATATTATTCTCCACCTCCTCCCATTGAATGAGGACTTTTTTTAAGTCTGTTAACTCCCCAACAATTTATTTCTACCCTTCCCCATGCCAGCAAGCAAATCTAGGAGAAAGCACCCAGGCAGAGGGTCAGTAGGATACCAGGGGCCCTCCTGTGGTTGAAAAACTCTCTGTTGATTGACTCATCACAGTGAATGAGATGCATGCTGTAGGGGAACTGTGGGGCATCTCAGTAAGCAAGTATTAGAACGAATTTACAGGATTTGTTCTCATGTCAGGTAACAAGGAAGAGGTTCTAGGAAGTGGGGATTTGCTCTGGGATTTTCTGTTGCCTGGGATCATCCTATGACTGGATATCTTTAGAATTCTTTCTTCTTCTAATTTTTTTTTTTTTTTTAGACGGAGTCTCGCTCTGTTCCCCAGGCTGGAGTGCAGTGGCGTGATCTTGGCTCACTACAACCTCTGCTTCCCAGGTTCAAGTGATTTTCCTGCCTTAGCCTCCCAAGTAGCTGGGATTACAGGCACGTGCCAGCACGACCGGCTAATTTGTATATTTAGTAGAGATGGGGATTTCACCACGTTGGTCAGGCTGATCTCGAACTCCTGACCTTGTGATCTGCCCACGTCGTCCTCCCAAAATGCTGGGAATACAGGCTTAAGCCCTCATTCCCGGCCTAGAATCCTTAGCTTGAAGGAGAGAATAACAAAAGCAAACTACAACTGTAATTGGTAAGGAAGTAATTCTTACTTATATTAGCCCAGATAGAGAGATGTTTGTTCATTTTGGGAGTTTAGACAATGTTCTTGTTTTGTCTGAGTTCATACATGATCACCAAGTGGTCCTGTGTTTATTTTGATCCGTCATTGTCATGGAGTGGACTTGTCCGCTGTTGGTGTTCTGTGAAACTGTTATGATCAACAGAAGGACACTGTGTCTTATTGAATAGTACCAGTCAAGCTCCCAGCTATCAGGAACTGCTTTTCTTTTTCTCACTACTGTGGTCATGTACTGGCATGGTGAGTGCCAAAACTAGTGAGACTTCTACAGCATCCACTACTTTTCACTTTCTTCCATTCTATAGACTGCTGCTGGGTAGGTATTGATACTTTTACAGTATTTCTTTTACCATAGTTTTACCATGTGTATTAGTTTTCATTAGTGCAAAACAAGTTACTGCAAACTTAGCAGCTTAAAACGACAACTATTTATGAGCTCATAGTTTTGTAGATGAGAAGTCTGGATATGGGTTGACTGGATTCTCTGCTCTGGGTCTCATAAAACTGGAATCAAGGTGTTGGCTAGGACTGTCATCTTATCTAGAGCCGAGAGTCTTTCTTCAAGCTCATTCAGGTTGTTAGGCAAATCCAATTCTTTGCAGTTATTGGACTGAAGTCCCTGTTTCCTTGCTGGCTGTTAGCTGAGGTGCCTCTCTCCGCTTCTGGAGGCTGCCTGTGATTCTTACCAAGTGGTTCACTCCGTGTACAAAGTCGGGTGTGTCAAAACCTTCTTGTGTTTCAAAACCCTGATTTTCTCTGTCTCTGACTGCTAGACCCAGATCTAAAGGGCTCATGAGATTAAATTAGGTCTACAAGGATAATCTCCCTTTTGATTAAGTCAGATCAACTGATTAGTAACCTTAATGATGTTGGAAAAATCCCTTTTGCCATATAATATCACATTTTAAACTCAGATTATTTCAAGTCATTCACATTTTTGCATTAATCAATAAAGCATTTATTGTTATTGCTGAAGTAAAATGCCATTGCATGAAATATTATTTATCATTTCACTGTTAATGGAAATTTAGGCCATTTCCAGGTTTTGGCTGTTACTCATCAGGATGCTGTAGAGCATTCATGTTACAAGTGTTTGTGTGGACCTATGTTACCATTTCTCTTGGGTAAATATTAATACCTAGAAATGGACTAGTTTTGTCATATAGCTGTGTATTTAACTTTTTAAGAAACTGCTGGTCAGGCATGGTGGCTCACGCCTGTAATCCCAGAACTTTGGGAGGCCGAGGTGGGCGGATCATCTGAGGTCAGGAGTTTGAGACCAGCCTG
>NW_012103809.1:1664652-1674604 GCF_000951045.1 Mandrillus leucophaeus
CATTTTAACTGTTTTAAAAGGCTTAGTAGTATCACACTGTGGTTTTAATTTGCAATTCTGTAATGTCTAATAATATTAAATACTTCCCATATGCTTGTTGACTTACTAAGCATCTTTTCATATGCTTTATTGACTTCTGTAGACCTTCTTTGGTGAAGCATTTATTCACATTTTTTGCCCATTTTTAAAAAATTGTTTTTATATCTTTAAGAGTTTTTCAACTGTTTTATTTCTTTTTAAACATTTTCTACAGTTAAGATGTAAAACCTAATGTTTTCATATATATTTGCATAGTGAAATGATTACTTCAGTCAAGCATATTAACATATTTATAACCTCACATAGTAAGCTTTTTAAATTGTCACATTTTGTGAATTCTTTATGTATTCTAGATCCAAGCCATTTTATCAGAAATGCAGCTTGCAAATATTTTACTCCATGCTGATGCTTGTTTTATCGTTCTTTTCATGATGTCTTTTGAAGAGTTCTTAATTTTGGGGTATATAATATTAATTGATTCATTTTTGATGGATCGTGCTTTTTGTGTCATAGCTATTAGGTTGGTGCAAAAGTAATTGTGGTTTTGGCCATTACTTTCCATGGGAAAAACTGCAATTACTTTTGCACAAACCTAATAATGTATCTTTGCCTCAGTGTCACAAAGATATTTCCTATTTTACTTTAGAAGTTTTCAGTTTTAGGTTCTACATTTAGGTCTGTGATCCATTTTGAGTTAATTTTCACATATATTTTGAGGTCTTTAGTTCATCTTTGTTTTGGAAAGTTATTTTCATTGGATTTTAACTTCTAGGATGATGAATGTTTTTCATTCAATACTTTCATGATGTTGCTGCACTCTCCTCTTGCTTGCATTGTTTCCAATGAGAAATCTGCTCTTAGGACACACTAAAGATGAAAATTACTCTTTTGGAGTTTTGTTGTTGTTGATCTATTTTCTGGACACAGATTGTGACCATTTGCCAACTGGAAGTATATGATTTTTAAAACAAGTGAAATGTAAATTCCTGTCTAAAAGTGATTGTTTGATATTTCCAGATGAATTCAATAGACTTGGTCTTCCAGAGATATAAAGAACTTTCAATTTTTGTTATAGTAGTTGATCCAGGACAATGTATCATAAATTCTAGAAACTTCATGTTGGTATCCTAGGAGATGATATTGCAGCAGAGATTAGATAGCCATTCTGAATCTTTGAAATAAAACAATTGCTACTTAGCAGAACCTAGGGTTAGACAAATCAGTCTTGTACCTATTTGAAAGGAAGAAGTATTAAAAGAAAACAAATGTTTATCAACAAATTTCATCTCAGACACTGTTATGGAAATGCAAGTTTCTATTCATTTATATAATTGAATAAAGTAAAATTTATAGTTATTTTCAGAGCTTTCATTTGTCTATAACATATGTTAAATTTGTTATTTTAGATATTTTAAAATTGACTTAGTAATCAATACATTAAAATATTTTATTATAGTATTAGCCTGATATGTGGAAATCATACTTATTTTTGGTTAGTTGTAATTGCAGTTAAAGGCAGTTTGCTACATTTAATACTAGAAAGTATGCAAAAATCTAAAATCAACATGTGAAATGCATTCAATTGTTTTTGCAAAGAAATTAATAGCATAACATATACATACATTAAATATACATAACATGTAAATAAATATATGAAATAATATTTATATAATTGATATAAAACTGCTTTCAAAATATATTGTATTTTTGCATTTTAAAGAAACAAAGAGTCAAAGAACTTGTACAGAATTTGTTCAATTTCTGTTTATAGCTAATACTGGACTAACTCATGACAGAAAGATAGGTGGAAATAACTATTTCTCTGTCCTCTGTACGCCAGAAAAAAAGTTTCTACCATTGAATAAATACGGTTAAATGAAGTCTGAAGAAGTATATGTTGCACCTATTTCTTTTAATCTTTTAAAGTATTTGAATGTAAGATTTAAAGACATAATTACTTAAGATTTAAAGCTAAAGTTCTTAAACATAAAGACAATAATCAATGACCAGAAAAGCAATCCAAAAAACCATAATGATAAATGCATAACTCTAGAAGAATATTAGCTCACTTTTTCATGAGTCTCTTGTGTTACTAATGACTTAGCAATCCTAGTTTACTTTATTGTATTATTATAAGTCCTAAGACTCTTGTTATTTCTATACAGAGGAAGAGGAAAATACAAGAATTTTCCTTGTATTTTCTGAGAATCAGGTTTAATATGATGAAGGTTTTTCATGGCTTTTTGAATTAGTTTTTTTGAAAAACTTTGTCTTATAAGAAATTGTACTCAGCTTATTTTTATTATGCATTGTTACTTCTTTGAGTCATGTTTATTACATCTCTCAATTGCCAATATGGTTATTCCATATCATAAAAATATACTGTCTTTCTATTGGAGTTGTTACTGCGTTATTGTTCATTTCAAAGGTATAATCAAGTTCATAAATTGCTAATATGACTATTGAATTTAAAGAAACAATCTTGTCTCTTTTCTCAATAATCCCTTTACCAACTCCCTTCCCCACCTCTGAAGTTCTTTGAATCACTTTTCATCACAATGAAATAATTTGTGACCATGGTTCAGCTGCCTTTAGTTGCTTTCATCACAGTAGTCTTTCCTAAAATAAGCTCTTTTGCATATATGCATATATATATGTGTGTGTGTGTACACATATCTTCTGTTTTTCTATTTTTACTCAGTGTGATTATTTTGATGTGATTTAGGTCTTAACAGTGATCTAACTTCTTTTAGAAATAGAATGGTCAGCTTAACTCATATGGAAAAGAAATATTACTTTAGATGTCTTCTTATAACAGTAGCCTATTGGATTCATCAGGGAGGAAAAAAAGCCTGTCAGGACCAGCATAGCCTGAAGAATAATAGTAGCATTTTGGTTTCTTCCACCTGAGCATGTCATGACGTAGAAAGAAGATAGTGTTATTTTTTACCCTTTAACAGAACTTGTGTGGTCTTAAGTTGATAAAAATAATGGAATAATAACAGTGTATTTTCCAGGCTTGTGACATAACAGGAGAAGTTTTAGTTACATGTGTGGCAGCATAAACAACTGAGGGACTGGGGAATGAGCCTGGCTGGCACCACCTAAACATTAGACACAAGCTCTATTTCTAAGAGCATGCTGCTAGATATAACCTCTGTGAAGAATACCTGATTCTGGGAGGATAGATGCTTCACTTTAACAAAAATTTTCATATTATCTTAAAGTCCATTCTTTTTTTTTTTTTTGAGACTGATCTCACTCTGTCACCCAGGCTGGCATGCCTGGTGCCATGTCGACTGACTGCAACCTCTACCTCCTGGGCTTAAGGGATTCTCCTGCCTCAGCCTCCTGAATGGCTGAGACTACAGGTATGTGCCACTATGTCTGGCTAATTTTTGTATTTTCAAATAGAGACGAAATTTCACCATGTTGGCCAGGCTGCTCTCTAACTCCTGACCTCAAATGATCCACCCTCCTCGGTCTCCCAAAGTGCTGGGATTACAGGTGTGAGCCACCACACCCTGTTAAAGGAGCTTTGAGAATACCAAGACTTGGGCACAAGCTGTGTCTTCTCATTTAAGATTGTTTGGGTGACAGTGTCCACTGATCTTTAACTATTATTATTGCTATTATCTCTGAGCCTGAATACTGTGTCATTCTTTCTTTAAAGCCAATTTGAGGCTCTAAATTACTGCAGTATTTTCAGTTGTGTGGAAGAGTAAGAGTTATTCATTGCAGTACCAAACTTAGTCTTTTGCCACCTGATGGGAATTGACATGTAGTGTGCTCTAGTACTTACTTCCTACCTGTCACACGTAGCATCAGAGATTTTAATTGCTTTCTTTGCATACATTTGAGGAGGGTAGTATATTTGAATAATCTAAGTAGCCAAGTTAGTTATGTATTGAATTAGCTGATTAAGCCAGGTAATCCCTCTGAAATGTTTTTTTGTTAATAAGAAAGAAGGTGATAATGAAGATTCATCTTTGGTTCCAATCCAAGTATAGTATCCTGCTGGGATAATGGTTTTGCAGCAGCATAGTCTAACAGTTGGTTAGTTAATAAGCTTTCAGCACCAAAGTGATTGTAAATAAACAGAATTGGACTTGTAGCTTTGAAATAATACTTATCACTAGCTATTGATATCTACTAACTTCTGTGTGAAACTGTATGTACACACACATATGCATATCACAGTATGGATATGTATGAGTGTTAAGTGCTTTAGGTATAAAGTTTGAGTTGTTGGAAAGGTCTTCATTCTGTGTAGTAGGTAATTGTTAGCAAGACACTGCTCAAAACACTGCTTAGATTAAATCTCACACATATGCACGTGTGCTGTAGCTAATAGTATTAGTGATCTTCGATCAGTTTGTTAGGGAACAGTGTAGCAAAATGAATACTACCTGGAAATCCAGAGATCTAAATTCGAATGAAGGCTGTGCCATTGTCAAGCTTTATTACTGTGAGAAGTAGCATCTTCCTAAAGATCCCTCCCCTTTCCCCTTTGCCAAGTAGATTAACAGTTCCCTCTCTTGGGCCACCACAAAATTTTTGTAGTCACATCTGTTTGCTTCTATTAGAGCCGTAATTATGGTGTTTTGCAGTGTTGGTACATTTCTCTGTCTCCCTCCTTTACTGGGATAGGAACTCTTCAAAGGCAGTGACCATGTTTTCTGTTTATTTTCACTGTCTTGCCATATAGAGGGCAGTCAGTGAATATGTGCTAAATGAACAGATTTGTATGTGAGAGCTAGAATAGAGTATCTTTAATGAATCAATGATTTCTGCTATAACTTGATATTTAGTAGGGGCAGTTATTTGATACAATTGATCTGTCATATATTTAGTTGAAAGAATGACTTCTAAACCTCTCATTGGATTATGCTAGGTTACAAATTCCTAACATGACTGTGCTTGTAATGGACATCTGTGTGTTATTCCCTTAGTTTTTGACTTACTGAAAAATAATGATTCAGTCACATTCTGAATCTCAACAATAGAAGAAAGTGTATTTGTTCATGGCCTTATGAAACAAATACTACAATTTGAAGGTAATTTTGTTATACCTTTAAAAATGTATTTCTGATTATCAATCTCATCAAACCATTTATCATGTTAGTTACTGACATTGCTAAGATGAGCAATTATGTCATCATTTTAAATTGTTTGAAACTTCCAACCAAGATGTACTTGCACAATCCAGTATGTGATGAAATATTTAAAGGCATGAAAATTAAAAAATAATTATATTTAATATAGAACTGTAATTTTGAAACTTGAACACAAGGATTTTTACCTTATGTCCTCCATGTCTGTGTATATATAGGGATGAATCTTGGTCTGGATGTGAACCTTGGAAGACAGTCAGCAATTTGGGGACTGAATTCAATACTTGGATTATTTCATTTTCCCATGTACTTAATTAATGGGCTATGCATCATACTACTGGTGAGAGAAAATGCACCAGACATGTTTTATTCTGGCATGTGTGTGATTCTTGGTTTAATTTCTTTATATTTTTTATTGTCTTATTTAAGTTTTAATGTAACTTATGATTATGAAATATATCCACACAATCAAGAGTTCAAAAGTTGCAAAAGCTTCTGTAAAGTTGATTACACACCCTTGGCCTTATTCATTCACTAACTTCCCCTCTTCTCAGGCAACTAATGTTGTTAACAGTATCTTAATGTAGTTCCAGCAATATTATATCCATAATAGTTACATCCACACACAAACATCTATTTTCTTCTTTTAAAAAACTTAAAATAGTAACATAATACATGATTTTCTGCATCTGCCTTTTAAATCTAATGATATATATTAGAGATTTCTTAGATTTTATAGCTGAAAAAACTAGATTCAGCCAAAACAGAGGATTAGGCTGTATAAAATATATGACTTTTTGGTGGCCTATTCATATATATTTGTATTTATAGCTCTTATTCTTACATTTATATTTTGTTCACATAAATTTATATCTGTATATTTTTTGGTCTATTTAATCATCATGCATTTAGTCATATTCAGTGTAATTCAGTATAATCAACTTTTCCTTTCAAATTGATTGTGGGGAAGGGAAGCAAAGGCCAAGTGTTTGTAGGCATGGTGTAATCTTAAACTTTAGGCTTCCAAACCCAAATTTCTATTCAGAACAGAATGACTATGTTATTCTAGGATCCAGAAATTATAACGTAGTGAAGAGTCATTGAAAGAAATGAGCATGCGATTATTGTCCTCAAGTAATTTAATGTCTATTAGATAAAAAGGAATTAGACTTATGTGCCTCTGGAAGGCATAGCTAGAACTAAACTGAAGTATGGAATACATAATTTCTTGTTCCCCTGACTTTAAGCATAGTAATTTTCCAAAATGGAATGGATTGTCTCATGAAGTACAGAGCAGACATGAGAATAGTCACTTTTCTGAGATCCTATTATACAAGGGATCCCTGTATCATAGAAGTGAACTAGATAACCATTTAAGGTTCTCAACCCTCAGACACCCTACTCCAGACCTGTGCTCCGTATCACGCCTTGCCAAACCTTGGGGCTATTAATGGCTAAAACTGCTCCTTCTTGGTCATGCAATTCCCTATAGAAGGAGCAATACAGAGCGAGCACCCATGTCAATAGCTACTTACACCTGTAGGCTGAGGTGAATGGTTACATACCAACAATAAGTAGAACAGAAATAAAAGTGTACGAAGCATTTCAGACCCAAACAGTGTCATTTCTTGCTGAAGGAAACAGTCCAAGCAAAAACAATTTTCCCCATTAAGAGCACATAGCTGTATATGTCAATCTTAATGCCTACATAGTGAGTAGTAGGACAAGAAAGTCAAGAGTGACTGGTTTCTTTTCAGCTTTTATTTTAGATACAGGGGGTACATGTGCAGGTTTGTTACATGTATATATTGTACCCAGGTAGTGAGCATAATACCCAAGAGGTAGTTTTTCAATCCACATCTCCCCCACTCTAGTAATCCGCAGTGTGTTTTATTCCCATTTTAGCTCCTACATACAAGTGGCAACACGTGGTATTTGGTTTTCTGTTCCAGCATTAATTGGCTTAGGATTATGACCTCCAGCTCCATCTATGTGGTTGCAAAGGATATGATTTTGTTCTTTTTTATGTCTACATGAAATTCCATTATGTATATGTACCACATTTTCTTTATCTAACCCACCATTGATGGGCACCTGGACTGATTCCATGTCTTTGCTATTGTGGGTAGCTGACTATGAACATACAAGTGCGTATATCTTTTTGGTATAATGGTCTAATTTTCCTTGGGTTTATGTTCAGCAATGGGATTGCTGGGTCTGATGGTAGCTCTATTTTAAGTTGCTTGAGAAATCTCCAAGCTGCTTCCCACAATGGTTGAACTGATCTATGTCCCCACTAACTGTATAAGCATTCCCTTTTCTCCACAGGCATGCCAGCATGTGTTGTTTTTTAACTTTTTAGTAATAGCCATTCTAACTGGTGTGAGTAGGTATCTCATTGTGGTTTTAGTTTGTACTTGTCTGATGATTAGTGATGATGAGCATTTTTTCATCTGTTTGTGGTTGCTTGTATGTTTTATTTTGAGAAGTGACTGTTACATCCTTTGCCCATTTTCTTAATGGGGCTATTTGGTTTTTGCTGGTTGATCTGTTTAAGTTCCTTATAGATTCTTATTATTAGACCTTTGTTGGATATGTAGTTTGTGAATATTTTCTCCCATTCTGTAGGTTGTCTCTTTGCTCTGTTGATAGTTTCTTTTGGCTGTACAGAAGCTCTTTAGTTCAATTAAATCCCACTTATCAATGTTTGGTTGGTTTTTTCCGCAATTGCTTTTGGGGACTTAGTCAAAAGTTCTTTGCTAAGTCCTGTGCTGAAAAGGGCATTTCCTAGGTTTTCTTCTAGGGATTTTATAGTTTGAGGTCTTATATTTAAATCTTCAATACATTTTGAGTTAATTTTTGTATATAGTGAAATGTATGGGTCCAGTTTCATTCTTCTGCATATTTCTAGCCAGTTATTCTAGCACCATTTATTAAATACAAATTCCTTTCCATAGTGCTTGTTTTGGTTGACCTTGTTGAAGATCAGATGGCTATAGGTGTACAACTTTATTTCTGAGTTCCCTATTCTGTTTCATTGGTCTATGGGTCTGTTTTTGTACAAGTACCAATTTTTTTGTACAAGACCCATTGGTCTATGGGTCTGTTTTGTACAAGTTTGGTTACTGTAGTCTTGTAGTATAGTTTGAAGTCAGATAGTGTGATACCTTTGGCTTTGTTATTTTTGCTTAGGATTGCTTTGGCTATTCAGCCTCCTTTTTGTTTCCATTTGGGGATAGTTTTTTTCTAAAATCTATGAAGAATGACAATTGGTAGTTTAATGGGAAGAGCATTGAATCTGTAAATTGCTTTGGGCAGTATGGCTATTTTAACAATATTGATTCTTCCCATCTATGAGCGTGGAATGTTTTTACATTTACCTGTGTTGTCTCTGATTTCTATCAGCAATGTTTTGTAGTTCTCCTTGTAGAGATCTTTCACTTCCTTGGTTAGTCGTGTTCCTAGGCATTTCATTTTCTTTGTGGCTATTGTTAAGTGGGATTGTATTCTTGATTTGACTCTCTGCCTGGACATTATTGGTGTATAGAAATGCTACTGATTTTTCTACATTGATTTTGTATCCTGAAACTTTATTAAAGTTGGTTGTCAGTTCTAAGACTCTTCTGATGGAGTATTGAGGGTTTTCCAAGTATAGAATCATGTTGTCAGTGAAGAGAGATAGTTTGATGACTTCTTTTCCTACTTGGATGCCTTTTATTTATTTATCTTGCCTGATTTCTCTGACTAGGACTTCCAGTACTGTGTTTGAATAGGGGTAGAGAAAGTGGGCATATTTGTCTTGTTCCAGTTCTCAAGGGGAGTGGTTCTGGCATTTTCCCCATTCAGTATGATGCTGGCTGTGGGTTTGTCATAGTTGCCTCTTATTATTTTGAGGTGTGTTCCTTCAATGCCTAGTCTGTTGAGGGTTTTTATAATGAAGGGATGTTGAGTTTTATCAAAAGCTTTTAATACATCTATTGAGATGATTGTACAGTTTCTGCTTTTTTGTTTATGTGGTCAATCACATTTATTGATTTGTGTATGTTGAACCAACCTTGCAAACCAGACATAAAGCCTACTTGATCCTAGTGAACTCACTTTTTTTTTTTTTTTTGGAAACAGGGTCTTGCTCTGTCGCCCAGCTTGGAGTGCAGTGGTGCAATTGCGGCTTCCCTCAACCTCTGCCTCCTGGGCTCAAGTAATCGTCCTGCCTCCTGGGCTCAAGCGATCCTCCAACCTCAGCCTCCCGAGTAGCTGGGATAACAGGCACACACCACCACCCCCAGCTAATTTTTTGTAGTTTTAGTAGAGACAGGGTTTCACCATGTTGGCCAAGCTTGTCTTGAACACCTGACCTCAAGTGATGTGCCCACCTTGGCCTTCCAAAGTACTGGGATTACAGGCGTGAGCCACCATGCCTGGTTGTGAATTAGCTTTTTGATGTGCTGCTAGATTCAGTTTGCTAGTATATTGTTGAGGTTTTTTGCGTCTATGTTTGTCAGGGATATTGGCTTCAAGTTTTTTTTTTGTTAAATTTTTGTTTTTTTTCATTGATAGATGAAAAAACAGATTGAAATTTGTTGAAATTTCAGATGAAATTTCATATTTTGAGATGCAAACTGACAGATTTTAGCATGAGGGTGATACTGGCTTCATAGAATGAGTTAGGGAGGAGCCCCTCCTATTTGATTTTTTGGAATAGTTTTAGTAGGATTGGTACCAGTTCTGTGTATGTCTTGTAGAATTTGGCTGTGAATCCATCTGTTCTAGGGCTTTTGTTGGCTGTTAGGTTTTTATTA
>NW_012103809.1:1675404-1687779 GCF_000951045.1 Mandrillus leucophaeus
TATGCCCAGCCTCTTTCTGCTTCTTGATGAAGGTGTTTAGCACTAAATTTTCCTCTTAACGCTGCTTTAGCTGTACCCCAAATATACTGGTAAGTTGTGTCTCAGTTTTCATTAATTTTAAATAATGTTTTATTTCTGCCTTGATTTCATTGTTCATCTTGTGTTTTATTCAGGAGAAGTTTGTTTAACTTTCATGTTTTTGTGTAGTTTTGAGAGATCGTCTTGGTATTGATTTCTATTTTTATTGCACTAGTCCAAGAGTGTGCTTAGTATGATTTCAATTTTTTTGGAAGTCAAGACTTGCTTTATGACCAAGCATATGGTCAATCTTAGAATATATTCTGTGTGCAGATGAGAAGAATATATTTTCTGTGGTTTTTATGGTGGAGTATTCTGTAGATGTCTATTAGGTCCAGTTGTTCAAGTGTCAGGTTTATGACCAGAATTTCTTTGTTAGTTTTCTGCCTCAATGATCTATCCAATGCTGTCAAATAGTGTTAAAGTCCCCTATTATTATTATGTGGCTGGTTAAGTCTTTTCATAGGTCAAGAAGATCTTTTTTTATGAATCTCGGTGCTGCAGTGTTTGGTGGATATGTATTTAGGATAGTTAAGTCTTCTATTTGACTGAAACCCTTTATCATTTTGTAATGCCCTTCTTTGTGCTTCTTGATTGTTATTGATTTAAAGTCTGTTTTCTGCTTTTTTTTTTGTTTGTTTGTTTGTTTTCTGTTTGCATGGTAGATCTTTCTCCATCCCTTTACTTTGGGTCTTGTGTTTTTATCTACCTTGCCATCCTATGCCTTTGAAGTGGGACATTTAGACCATTTACATTCAGGATTAGTATTGATATGTGAGGTTTTGATTCTGTCATCATGTTGTTAGCTGGTTGTTTTGTAGACTTGGTTGTGTAATTGCTTTGTATTTTCTGTGGGCTATGTACTTGAGTGTGTTTTTCTGCTAGCAGGTATCAATCTTTCATTTCCATGTTTAGCACTCCCTTAAGGACCTCTCGTAAGGTTGGTCTGGTGGCAATGAATTCCCTTAATGTTTGCTTTTCTGAGAAGAATTTTATTTCTCATTTGTGTATGGAGCTTAGTTTGGAGGGATATGAAATTCTTGGCTGGAATTTCTTTTCTTTGAGGATGTTTCCTTTCTGGCTTATAAAGCTTCTGCTGAGATGCCTGCTGATGGTTTCCTGAGATTCTCTTTTTGTTTGTTTGTTTTGAGATTGAGTCTTTCTCTGTCGCCCATGCTGAGGTGCAGCTGGGCGATCTTGGCTCACTGCAAACTTTGCCTCCTGGGTTCAGGCAATCCTCCTGCCTCAGCCTCCCAAGAAGCTGGGATTACAGGCATGTGCCACCGTGCCCCGCTAATTTTTGTATTTTTAGTAGAGACAGGGTTTTGCCATGTTGCCCAGACTGGTCTCAAACCCCTGAGCTCAGGCAATCCACCTGCCTCGGCCTCCCAAAGTGTTGGGATTACAAGCATGAGCCACTGTGCCCGGCTGAGATTCTCTTTATAAGTGACCTGACCTTTCTTTCTAGATACCTTTAAGATTTTCTCTTTTGCATTGACCTTGATGAATCTTATGACTATGTATCTTGGGGATGGTCGTCTTGTACAGTAGCTCACAGAGATTCTCTGTATTTCTTGAATTTGTGTGTCCACCCCTCTAGTGAGACTGAGGAAATTTTCATGGACTATATCCTTAAATATGTTTGTCAAGTTGTTTACTCTCTCTTCTCTCTCAGATATGTCAATGAGTCATATATTTGTCCTCTTTACATAATCTCATATTTATCGGAGGTTTTGTTCATTTATTGAAATTCCTTTTTCTATATTTTTTTCTGACTGAGTTGACTTGAAGAGCTGGTTTTTGAGCTCTGAGATTCTTTTGTCAGTTTGGTCTATTCTGTCATTAATGTTTCTGACTGTATTATGACATTTTTGTAGAGAATTCTTTAATTCCAGAAGTTCAGTTTGATTGTTTCTTAAAATGACTATTTTACCTCTCAGGTCTTGAATCATTTTACTGGATTCCTTGGATTGTTTTTCAACTTTCTCCTAGGTCTCGATTAGCTTCCTTGCCATCCAGATTCTGAATTCTGTCTCTGTCATGACAATAATTTCAGTCTGGTTAACAACCATTGCTGGGAGACTAGTTTGTTTGGAGTTAAGGGGACACTCTGGCTTTTTAAGTGGCTGGAAAAAGCCAAAGTGTCTTGCATTTATTCTTTCTCATCTGAGAGAGCTGGTGTTCCTTTAACTGTGATGTAAGATAAATGTAGTCGGTTGGCTTCATTTCTAGGTACTTTCAGAGTGCCAAGGCTCTGTATAGGATTTTTATTTGTGGCTGGATTTTTGCCTAGGGTTTCACAGGCACTGTATACTGGCAAAATATTTTTGTCATTCTAATTTGGGCTGCGATCCGGTAGATGACACTTAATAGTGAAGGCTGGCAGATAGGCTCTTACTCAGTCATGTGGCTCTTTGGTATTTTAGCACATTCTCAGTAGCACTGTGTGATGTGGGGAGAGAGATGACATCCTCACAGGTTTGCTCCAGAGCCTTGGAGGAGCCTCCTCTGATCACTGGTGCCACACTCACATTTCTTTCCCTCAGGCAGAGGCCATGGCTGGCAGACAGGCCACACCTTTTCCCGACTGGCCCTGCAGAAGGAGGCATATCTTGTTCCCCCATCTGCCCATGAATTCACATGTCTCACTCCTCTCAGTGTTCTGGGAGCGGGGGCTCCTCCCCTCCTTGGGTGCCACCCATACCAATAAGTCTTGTCTGGCTAGGAGCAGCAGGGGTGGATGAAATAGCATGGACTGTTGTCCAGGTGTTTCCCAGAAGAACCCAGGACTGTGTCTCTTGGCAGAGTTCAGGTAGGAGTGGGGCTGCTGTGCTGACGCCTAAGCCAGCAAGCTCCGCCTGGGTAGCAGCAGCGGGGGTTGGTAGAGTTGTGCGGTCTGCTATCCAAATGTTTACACTACTTCCTTGATTTACTCTTTGTTTTATGCAATCATGAATTCTCATCCTTATGACTTTGAAGAGTGGTGGTACGTGCCATCCAGCAAGCCTTTTGAGGGCAGAGTTGAGGACTAGGAATATCTGGAAACGTTGTGACCCTACCGCAGTGTCTTGGTCAATTAAATTATTTTTTGAATTCATCAAATCACAAACCCAGTCAAGGCCAATTTCTTCAGTGTCATGTAGGAATATTTATAATATTCGTTATTATTGGTAGAAGTACCCCTACTAGTAGTGTTTCCCCTTTTGTGCCTTTCTTTGTTTTGTTTCACTAGCCCAGATTGTATCTTTTTTTCTTTTTTTTCTCCAAATTCTACAATCCTTCAAAGTTCGGATCAACTATTTTATACCTAATTATTGCCCCTTTCTCTGCCTGATTCAAATACCTTAGTACTTGTTTCTTACAATTTGTACTTAAATATCACTGCAATCATTTATATATATAATAAATATATTGCATATATGTATACGTGTGTGTGTGTGTGTGTGTGTGTATGTGTATATATCTCATATGGAACCTGTGTAGTGGTTTGCACCAAGTGTGAGCAGAAAGTACAGAGTTCCCATATACTCCTTCTCATCTATTTTCCTCTATCATTAACATCTTGCATAAGTGTGGTACATTTGTTAAAATTGATGAACCAATATTGACTCATTATTATTAACTAAAGTTTATGTTAGAGTCCACTGTTTTACATTATAAGTTTGGACAAATGTATAGTGACATGTATTCATCAGTACAGTATCATACAAAATAGTTTCATTGCCCTAAAAATTTCTTGTGCCCCACCTATTTATCCCTCCTTCTCCTGAACCCTTGACAACAGCTGATCTGTTTACTGTCTCCATAGTTTTGCCTTGTTCAGAAGGTCATATAGTTGGAATCATACAGTATATATCCCTTTTAGATAGGCTTTTTTTTTTTTTTCTTAGCAATATGCATTTAAAATTCCTACATGTCTTTTGCTAGCTTGATTGTTCATTCCTTTTTATTGTTGAATAAAATTCCATGGCATGGATGTACTACTGTTTGTGTATTCACCTGTTAAAGGATATTTGTGTTATTTCTTAAAGAATACTCTTTTTTTAATGCAGGGTTTAAAAATTGCTTTAGTGCAGGAGTAGAAACTAAAACTTATTTCTAGAAACCGGAGAAATCAGAAAATATGCCATATAGTGAAGCATTCCGTTAAAATTGCTTTAGCTTTTCTGGAGATCAGTGCCTATATTGCATCAATATATAACAATATTTACATTTTAAAAATAAATGCATTGTTATAATAATTAGAAATACAAACATTTAATTTTTTTTAAATTTTCTGCCTAAACAAGATTTCCCAAAGCATGACAGTTTAGAGAGAATTTTTTCTTTAAATTAATGTTTATCTCTTTATTACGTTCCACAAAAAAGTTAGAACTTTTAAAATATATGGTTTGAATGTTTTGTCCCACCCAGAATTTGTGTGTTGAAACTGAATCCCCAATATGACGGTATTAAAAGGTGAGAGTCTTTGGGAAGTGATTAATTCACAAAGGGGTAGCCCTTATGAATGGATTAATGTGGTTGTAAAAGAGGCTTCAGAGAGCTACCTGACTGTCTTCCCCTTCCGTCTTCCCCCATGTGAGGATGCAGTAGCAAAGTGTCATCAATGAAGAATGGTGCCTCAGCAGATAACTGAATCTGCAAGTGCCTTGATCTTGGACTTCTCAGCCTTTAGAACTGTGATAAAATAAACTTCTATTATTAGAAATTACCCAGTCTGTAGCATTCTGTTATAAAAGCACAAATGAACTGAGACAAATGTGTATTTCGTTAAGGCTTGTATTACAGAATCCAAGAATGCAAAAAAAAAAAAAAAAAAAAAAAGAAATAAAAGGTGGGGGGCCTAGGGTCATCTGGTCCATTTGGTATCCAATATCTGAATTTCTTCTCTGACATGGTAGGCAGGTGGTCTTATAATATATGTTTGGACATTTCCAATGACAGGAAAATTACTCTCTTATAAGTCAACTGGTTTTACTTTTTTAGATAACTCTAATTGTTAGAAAGGTCTTTCTTTTATTCAACTAAACTGTTTTCCCATAATTTCTTACCATTCATTCTAATTCTACTCCATGAATAATAAAGGATAAATTTAATCTTTTCCCCAATGATAGCTCTTTAAATATTCAAAAGATAGCTAGAATGTCACTTTCCATATTAAACTTCTTAAGCACCTTATCATGTTAGACATTTTCGCCTGAATGATTTTGCTGAACGGTTTTTGCAGCTCTCTAAAAACATTTTGTGGATGCATACCTATATTCTTTTTTTCATTCGTTCATTCAGTAACTATTTTTTGAGTGCCTGCTACCTGCCAGATACTGTGTTAAGAATTGGGCATATAATGCTAAACTAGACAACAACTGGCCCTTCCATCATGCAACATGCAAGGGACAAAGATAGAGATTAATGGGGTGGGGGAAGCAAGGTATTCAGGGAAGGTCAGCCAGGAGGGGAACCTCCCAGACAGATATGTGGACATGTGGAAGAACCTGGAGCTAAAAAGGAGTTTAGCAAATTCTAGGAACTGAAAGAAGATCACTGGGACTAGAATGCAGTGAGAAAAGGTGCATGTGGTGGCTTTGAAATAATTACCACTATACATTATATGTATTGAAACATCACTATATACCTCATGAGTATGCACAATTAGTTTTCAATTAAAAAATAAAAAGAAATTGTAAAAATGTCCACAAATTCTTTCCTAAGATGGCACCTAATTTCCATCTCTTGTATCTGGGCTGGACTCAGTGGTTCTTTCCTAGTGAGTAGAACGTGATAGAAGTGATGCTTTGTGATTTCTGAGGTTAGGCCATTAAAAAGAACAGCTTCTACTTGACTTGCTTGCTGTTGTATCTCTCATTCTGGGAAAAGTCGGCTGCTATGGTGTGGGGACTCGCAGCAGCCTGCGGAGTATCTCACATGCAAGGAGCTTGAGGCCTCTGCCAACAGCACACATTAAGTTGTGAATGTGAATGAACCACTGTGGAAGTGGATCCACCTGCTCCAATTAAGCCTTCCATTGACTGTAGCCCCAGTTGACATCATATCTACAACCTCATGAGACACCTCCCAAACCAGGACCACCCAGCTAAGCCACTTCTGAATTCCTGACCCAAAGGAACTGGGAGATATTTATTGTCATTTTAAGCCACTAAATGTTGAGGTAATTTGTTATGCAGATAAATGATAGAGAAGAGATGTGGCACTCGGTTTGCTTCTGGCTTCAAATAACGCAAGACCCAACTAAAGTTCTGAGGAGTTTATTTTGTCCCATAATAAGAAGTGCACAGGTAGTATACCTGCAGCATTGATCAAGTCAGTGGCCCAATCAATACCCAGGTCTTCACCATCTTCCTGCTCTGTTATTCTTGCCTTGTTGATGATGTCTCCTCATAGAACCACAAAGAATCGGCGGCTTCAGCCATACCCTGGGCTAGATAGGCATTTCCTCCTGTGTGTTTTCATAGATGAAGAAAATCTTCCCCTCATTCCTGGTGGTCAGAGCTGGATAAAATATCCACCCTTCAACCAATATCAGACAAGTGACACAGATCAGAGTAAACAGAACATGCTGATAGACTGGATGTGGAGCATGAGAAGAAATGGAGAGGACCAAGGATGACCTGGATTTCTGGCTTACGCAACTGCGTGGAAGGTAGTATCTTTTTTTGTTTTGTTTTGGTGGGAAGATCAGAGTTGTGTGGAAAAATTAAGAATTTTATTCTATTTATTATTATTATTATTGTTATTATTTTGAGACAGAGTCTATCTCATTTGATTCAGTGCAGCTTCATTGCGCTGCACCAGGCTGGAGTGCGCTGGCGCGATCTCGGCTCACTGCAACCTACGCCTCCCGGGTTCAAGCGATCCTCCTGCCTTAGACTCCCAAGTAGCTGGGATTACAGGTGCCCGCAACCATGCCTGGCTAATTTTTGTATTTTTAGTAGAGACGGGGCTTTGCCATGTTAGCCAGGCTGGTCTTGAGCTCCTGACCTCAGGTGATCCACCCACCTTGGCTTCCCAAAGTGCTGGGATTATAGGCATGGGCCACCGTCCCTGGTCAAGGATTCTATTATATGTATGTTAAATCTGAGAGGTCTGTCAGACATCTAAATTGAGATGTCAGGGAGCAGTTGGATATTTACATTTGGAATGAAAAGAGGAGGTAAAGACATAAGCCAAAAAGAGGAGGTAAAGATGTAATGAGCCAAAAGATGGTTTTTGAATCCATGTAGCGGATGACTCAACTGTGGGGGAGTGAATGAGAGGTGGCAGAGGAGGCCCAGAGCCAGGCTCTGAAGAACCCCCATACCCTAGCTTGGGGAAAGGAGGAGGTGGCAGCGAAGGGAGACCAGGAAAGTGGGCAGGAGGAAGAAAGGCAGAAAGTAATGTTGCCAGGGAAGCCACAAAGGGAGCAATTTCCAGGAAGGAGGGAGTGGTAATTATTTCCCATTTGCCAAAAGGTTAAACAGAATGAAGATATAAAAGTGACCTTTGGATTTAGCAGAGCAGTTTGTGTGGGGCGGTGGGGAAAGAGGCAGATTCCTAAGGGGCTGATGAGTCAATGGGACATGAGAAAGTAGAGACAGTGTGTGAATACAACTGCTTGGAGAAGTTGTCCTGGGAAGGAGCTAGGGTTGCTACAGTGGGGTGTTGGATCAAGGAGAGATTAGAGCACATCTTATGCCAGTGGGAACATTCCCATACAGAGAGAATGATTGATAATGCAGGAGGAATGAGGGACAGCGGAAGGAGTAAAATCCCTGCGAACAACACGCACACACATCTGTGCATAGTCATACTTAACTTTAAGATTAATTAGTAGAGTACAAATAGAATATTTGTATGTTGGGTGTATTAACTATTTTTTTGGCAAGGCAATTTTGCAAAGTGGCTAAGAACCGAGACCCCTAAACAGAGATTTTTAAATCAGCTGTGTGAACTTGGGGTATTTGGGTTATTTACTTAACCTCTCTGTGCTCCAGTTTCCTCATCAATAAAATGAAGATAGTAATAACAATACCTGCCTCATAGAGTTGTCAAAGTGACCTTGGTTAATATATGTAAAGTATTCAGAGCAGTGCTGGTACAGGGAACATTCTCTATGTGCTAGGCACCTACTTGCTAGTGTTTGCTGGGTTTGGTTCTGAGTAACTTAGGGCGAGGTGTTATCTTCAGAAAGAAAGTATTGATTTAAATTTTATTGTTATTTCTACATGCTTTTTGGATTGCTATGTGTTGACCTTTATAAAAAGTGCCATATATTGAGATGCAACCTCAAGAGATGAAATGAAATTTACAATTTCAAAGATAGTCATCTGACCATTAGTAAAATCATGGGTTAGTAGTTGATATTTATTATCTTCTGCCTGTTGGAGCTCTTGCATTGAAATAGAAAAATATTAAAAATGTGATATCTAGAAATTCATCAGAAAGCATCCAAAGATTATTTGGGTGGAGCAGCCCAGGTGCTAAATTAAACAACACAGTACAAGCTGGATAATGGATGTGAACCTTGTACTACATATGCAGCACTTTCTTCCTCTCTTACTGAATGTTAATTTCCACCCAAGACTGTATAGCCATTTTCAGGAGTCTGCAAAGATAGAACATTTATAGGAATTAATGCTCTGTGGGTATACAATGTGGAGACCCTGAAGAACTAAAAAAGCATGAATAAATGTATTCCAATTATAGGCTAATGCAGGTAATGGGTTTATAGTACTTAGAGGTCTGGGTCTGTTCTCTGACAGCCTGCAGACATTAGGGGCCCCTCATGGCTCTGCTGCAATGTAGGCATTATGGAGTGATTTTTACTTTACTGCCTTTTCCATCAGATCATCCCCTTTCTTTCACACACAAGGTTAATTCACTTCTTGATCACATTATTTCCTCGCTGCTCTTTGACAATATAAAAATTCTGAGTGGACAGCTCAATCCCTCTTCCATCTCAGATTTGATTGTTATGGTATTGCCTGGCGTCCCTCAGAGGCCTCCAGCAGCCTTTGCTGCACTTTATGACACTTAAATGGCTCGGCTACAATTTCTCCATCTATTCACGAAATGCTGTTAATAACTCATTTCCAAAGAGGCCCTTCTTTATGTCTTGGCATTAAAGGAATTTTTATTAGGTGCCAGGATAGGTGACACACAGCCCCAGTAACCAAAGAGTTAATTAATCTGTTGAAATTTATTGCCTCTTATACTGCACTCAGTGTGACAGTCCCTAAGAGAAACAGATACTATATTTACAGCCCGAGTTGAAATATTCAGTAATATAGTCTGCATACTGACCTACTCCATCAGTGTATGCCTTCTGCTGGAACATCCATTAATCACAGAAGACGAATTTGTGTAATCTATCTTCTTTCTTATTCTGAGATTCCAATAAATATTGAAATAATAATTTATTGATTACCTTGCAATATAAATGTGTAGTAAAGGCACCCAAGACATTTGCATGGTAATACATTTTGGAAGATTTTGGCATTCTATGGGAATGAAAGGAAAAAACTGTGAGGAGTGGCATGGAATACTCTTGTGGGTGAAACTCTAAACTGATTTCTTAACGTGTGGAGAGAAATCAGAAGAGCTTCTGAACTACTAGAAGTCATAATCATAGCAATGATCATTACATTCTTCAAAGTAAACATGAATATTTACTGAGTCTTACATTCTTTGAGTATTATCCTCAGAATGTTTTAGATCACAAATAATTTTCTTGTGCCACGATTTCACTTGTAAAGCCACCTCCTGCCTGCACTTAATCCAGGCAAAGATGAAAAAGGTATAGGCATGGGAATGCTAGCTTCTATGTAATACCAGTGAAATCTTCTGGGACCATTCTATAAATTCTTCAGGCTAAAATATATATTTCCTAGGACCATACTTTGAATAGTGTTTTAGGCTCTTGGCCTAAATCTAAATTCAGTCTTAAATTTTCATGAGTTCTGTTACTTATGGAGGTGTTAGTTTTGTCACTATGCTAGGATCATAATGATTTTTGCATCAAATCTGTCTTGATTCAGAAACATTAGAGAAGAGTATGAGAAGTGTTATAAAACATGAAGATATCCTTGTGGATCAAACATACTTATTTTTAAAAACTCTAGAAGTCTAAATGTGTCTGTATCTGGATATATTTTTAATGGACTTATGCTGTGTTGGGTAAAGGTAAACCAGCATTTTCTAGTCTATATTTGTGCCACTATCACCAGCATTACACGATAGGATTTGTTGTAGGTTCAGTTCTTCTAGTTGAACCCAATCATGCACAGTTAATGTAGCCCATTTCTGGTCTCCATAATAATTTATCTTAGTTTTGGGCAACTCTTTATAGTCAGGATAACTCTGCAGAGTGGATGAAATTCTAATGTGCGGGATTTGTTTTCTAGTGCTTTGCTGATAAGGTTAACCAGATGGTGAAATGTAATAGCTTGGAAGATATAGTTTTGATATACAGTACATCATTTCTGGAATGATCATGAAAAAGCAAAATCAACAGAGCTTTTTAGATTCTCTTTTTTGGTCATGAAATCGAAAATACACCTTTTTAGAGAGAAATGTCTCATCATAGTTCTCCTAACATTTAAACTGCTTGGCTATATATTTTTAAAAGAAGACAAACTGTTTTGAAAATGTTGCTATAAATTTTTATATATTGTGGATTTATATCTCATTTAAAAAATGAAAGATTATGCAATTTTTTATGTCACCTGAAGGAATGTCAATGATGTGAATTTCAAATAAAATAGATTTTCTTCAATATTTTTAGTAATGATGATATCAATTAATTCACTAAGGAACTCATATTTCTTCCAAGACAGTGAATTTTGATGAAACCACAAATCAGTGATTATCAAAATACTAGAATTAAGCAACCCTGAACATTATTTTGCTATAACATTTACTAAATTAGGCACAGATATTCTTTGAAGATGGACAATATACATTTTTTCATCTGTTTTGATTTTTGCCGATATGGATTATGTTAATTATGGAAATCTATCAGTATCTCACAAATAAATTATGTGGATGCATTTAACTATAGATTTTTCTTTGTGATTTTTCTTCTGCGATTTTTCTATGAGATAGCAAATTACTGCTTAATTGCTGTACTTTTTTGGTGCCTTTTCCTTTTTCCTTTCAGTATTAATCATTACTCCTTGTTCTGCTTACATAAAGGTACATTCTGATTTAAGTTCTCCCTGGTGTTTGGCTAATTGGGCTATTTGCTTAAAGCATACTCTGTTTTATGTCTTTATCTTCCATGGTATTTTACATTTTGGAATGACTGATTCTAATTCCTCTTCCACAGTAGCATAATTTCACAGTAGCATAACCTTGGGAATCCATTAAATTTGGCCTTTAAAACTCTGTTTTTCTCCACACAGTAGTGAAAAGCGGTGGCATTTTCCACCACCCACAATGACTCTTCCCCTTTTTTTAGTAATGCTACTTTTTCTTTGCTTCTTAGTTCAAATCAACACAAAGTCTATTTCTTGAGCATCCATTACATGGCAAATTTTGTGTTGGGGACTGACTATGTGAAGTCGAATAGGCATAATTGCTGCTCTCAAGCTGTTCAAAGTCAAAGTCAGTTGCTTGAGACAGAGAAGTAACCAATAATGATTTTTAAAAGCCTTTTTACCTCTTATCACATTAAGTCTGTAACTTTGAGACTGTTAAATAAGGTTGGGAGCTAGCAATTTATTGAGCATTTGTTCAAGGGCAGGCACTTCTTTAAATACTGAAAGTGGATTGCTTCACTTAATCTTAACAAGGCCATGAGGCAAGGACCATCATTCTACACCCTCACTTTACTGCTGAGTGAAGTGCTCCACAGGGAGGTGAAGGGACCCAGGCCCTTACTCTCGGTACCTGGAGGAGGGATTGCAACGCAGCCCCCTGACTCCGAGGATGGGGCATTCATCACTAACTCTCTGCTCTTTGGGAAGACACATACGTTATTCCAAGTAAGAATTAACCATTCTGTTTGTGTATGTATTGTCTGAGTACCATTTATTGAATCATTTCCCCAGAGATTTGCAATGTCCCTCTATCACATAACAAGTTCCACACATACATGGAACTGTTTTTAGGCTATGTTTGTTCTTAGATAATCTGTATAATTCCTTTGGTTTTTTTTTTTTTTTTTTTTTTTTTTTTTTTTTTTTAGGTCTATTCCTACCCTATTTCTACAGTTTTCATTGTTAGGATTTTATAGAAGTTTTAATGTCTGATTGCGTGACACATGCACACACATACACATAACATATGTATATAAACACACAT
>NW_012103809.1:1687829-1705989 GCF_000951045.1 Mandrillus leucophaeus
CATTTATTGAATCATTTCCCCAGAGATTTGCAATGTCCCTCTATCACATAACAAGTTCCACACATACATGGAACTGTTTTTAGGCTATGTTTGTTATTTCTGAGAATGTATCTTTTTTTTTTTTTTTTTTTTTGTCTATTCCTACCCTATTTCCACAGTTTTCATTGTTAGGATTTTATAGAAGTTTTAATGTCTGATTGCGTGACACATGCACACACATACACATAACATATGTATATAAACACACATGCATACACACACTGTTGTTTTCTTATTGAAAATATGTATTCTGTTTTGGGCTTTTTACTTTTTTTTTATTGTGAAATTTTTTGTGCATACAAAAGAATACACAAAAGTTTATGTCCAGTGCAAAGAGTAATAATAAAAAGAGCCACCACAAATTCATTACCCAGGTCAAGACATAAAATATTGCCTTGATGTTACTCTTGTGACCGACCCTTCTTGATTTCATTCTCCTCCCAACCTCTCCCGTCCTCCCAATGGTCACAGGATAATGGTGGTTGTGTTCACTTTTTCCTTGCTTTTCTTTATAGATTTCCTATTATATGAATAATATATGATTTAGGCTTATCCATTGATGACATTTATGTATGTATGTATGTATGTATGTATGTATGTATGTATTTTGACATGGAGTCTCGCTCTGTCACCCAGACTGGAGTGCAGTGGCACAATATTGGTTCAAGCGAGTCTCATGCCTCAACTTCCTGAGTAGCTGGGACTACAGACACATGCCCCTGCACCTGGCTAATTTTCTATTTTTGGCAGAAATGGGATTTCACCATGTTGGCCAGGCTGGTCTGGAATTCCTAGTGATTCACCTGCCTCAGCCTCCCAAAGTGCTGGGATTACAGGCATGAACCACCACACCTGGCCTCCATTGATGATATTTACATAATGAAAACAAGTTGTACAAATTTTCTCTAACTTATTTTGTTCAATGTTATGTTTTTGATTCATCTATATTAGTGTAAATATATGTAACTAATTTATTTCATTGTATGAATATGATAAATTATTTTTCCATTGTACTATTGATTGGTATTATAGCCATTTCAGGTTTTACAATTATGAGCAAGGCTGCTATGACAATGTTTATACAAATACTGTAGTATGTATGTGCAAGAGTTTCTAAGTATACTCTTAGGGGTTGACTTGCTGAATCATGAGGTAGGCACATGTTCAAATTTATTAGGTAATGTCAAACTGTTTTCCAAAGATGTACTGATTTGTATGCCTGCCAGGAGTATATATTATATATCCACATTTTGTTAATGCTGTATTGTCTGATTTTAATTTTTTCAATTCATTGGTATAAAACAATGTTGCATTATGATTAATTTTTATTTCTCTAATTACTATTGAGGTAGTGAGGTTGAGCACTCTTTGGTGTGTATACATATGTATGTGTAAAATCACACACACACACACTTTTTTCTCTTCTATGAAGAACTAAGTCATTTTAATTTGGGGTTGTCTTTTTTTCTTGATTCCTAGTTTTTGTTGTTGTTGTTGTTTGTTTGTTTTTTTGAGACAGGATCCCATTCTGTTGTCCAGATTGGAGTGCAGTGGCATGATCATGGTTCACTGCAGGCTTGACCTCCAAGGCTCAAGTGGTCCTCCTGCCTTAGCGTTCTGAGTAGCAGGACCACAGGTGTACACCACCACACCTGGCTATAAATAACTGCACGAGACTGGGTAATTTATAAAGGAAAAAGGTTTAATTGTCTCATAATTCAGCATGGCTGGGGAGGCCTCAGGAAACTTACAGTCGTAGTGGAATGCGAAGGAGAAGAAAGGCATCTTCTTCACAAGTCAGTAGGAAGAAGTGCTGAGTGAAGGGGGAAGAGCTCATTATAAAACCATCAGATCTTGTGAGAACTTAGTCACTATCACGAGAATAGCATGGGGGAAATTGCCCCATGATTCAATTACCACCACTTGGTCTCTCTCTCCACATGCGGGGATTATGGGGATTGTGGGGATTACAATTCAAGATGAGATTTGGGTGGGGACACAAAGCTTAACCATATCACCTGGCTTATTAAAAAAATATTTGTAGAGATGGTATCTTGCCATAATGACCAGGCTGGTCTCAAAATCCTGGCCTCAGGTAATCCTTCCACCTTGGCCTCCCAAAGTGGTGAGATTATAGGCATGAGTCCCACACCTGGCCCGCAGGATTCTTTATGTATTCTCTGGATAAGATTGTTTCAATAATGTGTCACAAATATCTTCTAGCTTGGAGCCTGTGTTTTTACTCTATGGTAACTTTTAATAATCAGACATCTTTCTTTTTAATGTAGATGAATTTATTAATATTTTCTTTATAGATTCATTTTGTGTCTTGCTTAAGAAATACTTTCTACCTTAGGTCATAAGGATGCTCTCTTATATTATTTGTTAAAGACTTTATGTTTTTGCCTTTCATATTGATTGTCAATCAATCAGTAACTATTTGTTTCTTTTTGATATATGCATGATGTGATGTAGGAATCAGATAACAGTTTTTGACAAGGATAATTAAAATGCCTAGTAGCTTTGGAATACCTCTTCTTTTTCCCACTGATCTGCAGTTTCATATGTATTATATGCCCTTACAAACCATTTTTGTGTGCATTTGTTTCTGGGCTTTCTATTCCATTCATGGGTCTATTTATCTGTGCATATATATAGACTACAGTTCTTAATTATGTAGCTTTATAGTAAATCTTAAAATCCATTTGCTTAACATTCCTCTCCAAGTTGGTGGCCATTTGGGGGCTTTTGTTCTTACAAATAAATTATAAAATCAACTTTAATTTCAAAAATAATAACAACAATGACACATCCCGTTGGGATTCAAATTGAATTCTCTATAGATTAATTTTGGGAGAATATACATATTCATGATAGGGTCTACTCAGCAACAGGGGATGTTTGTCTATTTGCTTAGGAATCTTTAATGTCTCTCAGTAAAACCTTATAATTTAATCCATAAAAGCATGCCAGTATTTTGTTGAATTTATTTCTTGTTACATGTTATTTTAATTTCTATTATACACATTAAAAAGTTATATTTTTGATTGTTGCTGGTGTAAAGATTTGCATTTGAATTTTTTGTACTGATTTTTGTCCCCAAATTGTTTGTGCCATCACCAATATAAAAATTATTTATAGATGCCTTTGGATTTTCTTGAAGAAAATAAAACAGTCATGAGTAATTAATTATAAGTTTTTTTTCTGTTTTTCCAATTCTTTTCATCTTTTGCCCTTTTCTTTTTATCTTACTGCACTGGCTAGGACAGCCATGAAAGTGTTAAAATGAATGGTAATGACAGGTATCTTTAGATTACTTTTAACATTTTATTATTAAATATAATGCTTACTTTGATTTTTAAAATATACCTTTATCAGGTTTAGAAAGTTCTGTTCTGTCCCTCATTGACTAAGTTTTCTCTTTCTTTTTTCTTTACTTTAGTAGTCACAAGTGGATGTTGAATTTTATTACTTTTTCTGCATACACAAAGATTGATCTCCTTTAATCTGTTAATATGGATGATTTATGGTAATTGAGTTTCTGATGTGAAACTTGCTTTGTATTCCTAGGATAAATTCATCTTGGTTATTATAGGTTGAATTGTGTCCCCCGAAACAGACATGTTAAAGCCCTAACTGCTGGTGCCTGTAAATGTAACTTCATTTGGAAATAGAGTCTTTGTAGATACAATAAAGCTAATATGAGGTCATTAAGGTGGGCCCTAATCCAATATGACTGGTGTTCTTATAAGAGAGGAGAAGAACATGTGAAGACACAGAGACAGGGAGATGATGGCCATGTGAAGACAGAGGCAGAGGCTGGGGTGATGCTGCCGAGGAACGCCTGGGGCCACCAGAAGCTGAAAGAAGCCAGGAATGACCCTAATTTAGAGGATTCTGAGGGAGCATGACCACCAACACCTCGATCCTGGACTTCCAGCCCCTGGAACCTCAGAGAATACGTTTCTGTTGTTTAATACCCAGTTTATGTTATTTTGTTATGGGAGTCCTAGGAAACGAACACAGTTATATTTCATTGCTGAATTGGATTGAATCATATTTAGTTTATGAATTTGGTGTTAATATTCATGACTGAGATTGCCTTATATTTTTGCATGTGCACGTGTGTGAGTGTGTAGTGTCATTATCAAAGTTATGGTAGCCTCATAAAATAAATATGGGTACATTTCTTCATTTTATTTTCTGAGTTTGTATATTAGACTTGCATTTTATTTGACTGTTTGGTAGAAATCCATGTAAAGCCATCTGGGCTTGATGTTTTATTTGTGGAAAGAATTTTGTTTATAAATTAATTTAGTTAATTGTAATAGGGCTATTAATAAATTTTATATATATATTAGTTTTGGTAAGTTGTATTTTTAAGGAATTTACCCATTTCATCTGGTTTGCACATTTATTGGCATAAAACGGTTCATAATATTTTTTTATTATCCAATTTATAGTTTGAGTTATTTCTTGGTTTTAATTTTTAATATTGTTAAAAAACTAACTCTTATCATAATTACTCTTGCCAGTGGTCTGTTAATTACTTTTTTCAAAGAACCAACTTATTGCAGTTCATCTTTTCCATAGTATATTTTCTATAGCATTCATCACCTACATTCTACATTCTTTGGGCCTTTTTGTGTTGTAGTATTTAACACCATAAATTTCCCACTAATTACTGTGTTACTAACCATATACTATACATTTTCGTTTTGTGATCTGTTTGTTATTATTAAACCTTAAGTATTCTCCAGTTTCATTATGAATTCTCTTTTGGTCAATTAGTTATTTAGAATAATATTTTAAATTTTCCAACGTGTTGTTTTCTTAGTATCTGTTTGTACCACATATTAGAATAATTTTATTGTCATCAGGAAAAGGTACTTTAAAACTTGTGTAGGCTAGATTTATGGTCTTATGTATGGTTCACAGTGTCTCGGAGCATAGATATTCCATATATTGCTTGTGAAAAATGTGTCTTATACATATCTAGGGCGAAGTGCCATATATCCATTAGCTTAAGGTTGTTAATTGTTCAGTTCATACCTTTTGAACCTTTATTAATATTTTATAGGCAGTTATGCTAAAATCTCTCACTGTGACTATGGATTTTACAATGTAAAGTTTATTTTAAATATATGTTTATATATTTGGAGACGATGCTCTTATTTATTAGACCTTTAGACTTCTTATCTCTTCCTGGTAAACTGATCCTCTTACCAATATTGAGCAACCTCTTTGTCTCTGATAATGTGTTTGGCTTTATAATGTATTTAGCTGGGTGTTAATATAGTTATGTCAGCTTTCTTTTACTATTATTTTCTTGACATACCTTTTTTATTATTTTTCTGCTTTTTTGTGTCTTTATGTTTTAGGTGTGCCTTTTTAAAATAGCAAATATTTTTAGTTTTATTCTTATCTGATCACCTTTGTCTTTGAGATAGATGTTGCGGTACATTTACATTTATTATATTAATACATTTGAGTTTGGTTATGTCATCTTTGCTTTTTATTATGTCTTGCCTTTTCTATTATTGTATCTCCACTTTCTTGCCTTCTTTTGTATTGATTTATTTTCGTTGTTTATTCTCATTCAATTTTTCTTCTCAGCATATTTGGAAGTTATTTATTCAGTGTCTACTTTTCAATCTATAGCCTGACTACTTTATATGCATTCTTAAAGCCTAAAGGTAATTAATAATTTCTCCCTACTCCTGAATTATATAAGCATCTCAGAATATGTTAGTTTTGATTAGCCCCTTTGAAATTACATGCAATTTTTGTTAGGTATTTTAATTCTAGCTAAATTCCAAAGCAGTGTTATTGCTCCATTTTGTCAGTTTTTGAAGACTTTTCTCACATATTTTCTAATATTTTTGCTTACCAATAATTCTTGCAGAGCTGATTTTTTCTGGATAATTTCCCTTCTATTCAAAAGTTTATGAGAATTTCCTTTATTGAAAGTCTTCTGGTGATAAATTCTCTCTTTATCTTTTTGTTTGATAAGATCCTTATGTCTGCCTCATTCTTGAAGAAAGATAGCTTAACTTTGTATAGAATTCTATGTTGACAGTAAAGGAAAATATGTCCACAATGAATGAAAATGCTCAAAGCAAACTAAAGTGTAGCAAATCTCAGGAGAGAAATTGAAATTATGAAAAATAACTAAGTGGAACACCTTGAATAGAAAATACAACATTTGAATTAAAAAATAATTCTTTAAGTGTCATAATATCATACATGACTTAAAATATGAATCAATTTACTCGAGGAATGATAAATATAACTTATTCAATCTATAAATCAGAGAGAAAAATAGAAAAGTGAACAAGTCCTTGTAGGATTCTTATAGTCATCTTGATATGACAGATGGACCCCCCACACCAAATTTGATCCAGATGTTAAGACTGATGACACCACACACACACTAAGAAGATGTGTAAAGGTTTATTACTCACCTATCAGGGCTGTTTGGAAGAGCTGGACAGGTCTCCCAAGCTAGTCTGAAAACAGCTAAAGAAAACAAGGGCTGGACAGTAGTTTGAATCTCCTGCTTGTGCCTAAGGAAGAAATACTCAGGCTTTTTTATCACCTTGTCCATATGTAGGGAAGAAAGGGAAGAGGGAAGGGTGCGGCTTAAAAGCTATCACCAGTTAAACATCAAAAAATGGAGCCAGTCCCCTTATTAGAGACAATATCAAAATATCTAAAATATATGTAATTTGAGTTCAGGAAAGAGAGGAGAAAGAAGATGTGGCCAAAAAAAAAAAAAAAAAAAAAAAAAGTGTTGAAACTAGGGCTGAAAATTTACATATTTACCAAAATACCTAAATATACATATTCAAGAGGTTCACAAACTCCAGCAAGATAAACACAAAAAAACCCACAATTAGTCAAATTGCTAAAAACCAAAAGTAGAAAGAATATTTTGAAAGTAGCCAAAGAAAAACAAGTCATTTCATGAGAGAAATACTTAGGAATGGGTTTGGTAATCATATGGTATATCAGTCAGGGTCCAATCAGAAGAAATCACACAGTAAGTTTGCTGGGGCAACGTAGTATAAATAATTATTCAGCTGTAGCAGCAGACATAATAGGAATTCTAAGGATACCCTGGCGCTGAGGGAGAATATCCAAGGAATGACAAAGCTGGAAGAATGAGAACTTCCCAGAGTTGGAGTTAGACTTCAGTAAAGAAGGTGTCATGGCAGCCTACTAGATGGCAGAGAAGTTTATTGAGTTGCTGTGGGTAGAGCTGCTTTACATTTTTCAGGCAAGCAGGAAACAAACTTCTGAGGGTACCAATGAGCTGAAGCTGTAAGGTGGGTGAACACAGAATATAGGGTTGCCATTGTGAGCGTGAGGCCTTCAGAATATGGTGTTCACAGTAGGAAGGCCATGGAAAGGTAGTAATTCAGCCCAGGTTGCTAAGAGGCTGCTAAAGGGTTGCATGTTTTGGGCACTCAGCTGAGGAATCTATCACTGGAGGTTCCTCCACACAGGCAGGGCTGCAGAGCTATGGAAAGAAAGAGCAAGAACAAGCCAAACACAGCGGACTAGAACCAAGAAGATAAACCTTTTTTTTTTGCTGCAGTGGCTCTCTAGTTCTCTCTACTGGTGAACTAGCTCAGTCTCTTTTTGCAGAGCAGGTTCTGAAAGATGAATCTGAAACTAAGAGGCAGTAAATTGATAACTGGCACATATGTTAAGTATATATTTAAATGTACAAGAAATTGCCAAGCTGTTTTCGAAAGTGTGCCATTTTACATTCCAACAGTGGTATGGATAAGGATACCAGATGCTCAATATCCTCACCAATGCTTTGTCAGACTTTAAATTTTCTTCAATCTAATGTATGTGTAGAAGTATTAAATTTTGGTTTTAATTTGCACTTACCTAATGACATAGAATTTTTTTATGGACTTATTCACAGTCCATATATTTACTTTGGTGAAATGTGAGTTCAAATAGTTTGACTATATTTGAAAAATGAGTTGTTTATCTTATGATTATTAATTTGTAATTGTTCTTTGTGTATTCTGAATACAAGCCTTCTGTTAGATATATGAGTTGTAAATATTTTCTCCCAGTCTGTGGCTTGTCTTTTCACTTCTTGATGTTGTCTTTAAAATTTAAAAGCAATTGTAAGTTTTGATAAAGTTCAATGTGTTGCTTTTTATTTTTTTGAGACAGAGTCTCTCTGTGTCCCCCAGTCTAGAGTTCAGTGGCACAATCTTGCCTCACTTCAACCTCTACCTCCTGGTTTGAAGCGATTCTCATGCCTCAGCCTCCTGAGTAGTTGGAACTACAGGCTTGCACCACCATGCCAGGCTAATTTTGGTATTGTTTGGTAGAGATGGGGTTTTGCCATATTGGTCAGGCTGGTCTCGAACTCCTAGCATCAAGTGATCTACCTGCCTTTGCCTCCCATAGTGCTGGGAGTACAGGCATGAGCCACCACACCTGGCCTCAATGTGTTATTTTTTAAATGGTTTATACTTTCTGTATCTCTCACCCTAAGAAAACAATTTGCTTAACCTAAGTTCACAAAATTATTCTCCCATATGTATTTTTCTAGACTTTTGATAGTTTTAGCTTATAAGATTATATGGTACAACTTGAGTTCATTTTTGTGAGGTAAGGGTCCTTTCTTCCTTCTGCATATGGTTATCCAATAATTCTAGTATTTTGTGTTGAAGAAACTTTACTTTCCCCATTTAATTGCCTTGAAACCTTTATTGAAAATCACTTGACCATACATATTTAAGATTATTTTCTCAAACTTTGTTAAAGATTTTTGCATATGTATTTATGAGGAGTAGTGATTTGCACTGTTCTACTAATGTTGTTACCTGGAGTTAGTCAAACTTTGAGGTTTGAGAACATATTCCTCCTGACCCCAAAGTCCTCCCAAGACTTCTGACACCAACTGTAAGTTCAAGGGTTTCCCCAAATCACCTTCAGATTTGACAATTACTAGGACTCACAGAACTCACTGAAAGTGATTGTACTCACAGTTGCAGTTTATAACAGGGAAAGGACACACTAAAATCATCCAATAGAAGAGACATGCAGGGCACAGTCTGGGAGAGTTCTAAACATGAACCTTCTATTGTCTTCAGGATGCATAACCTTCCCAGATCAATGTGTTACAATACACATGGAGTATTGACAACCAGGAAAATTCACCTGAGTTTCTATGTGCAGAATTCATTATGTAGGAATGATTGATTGATTTAGCCCCACTGTCCTTAGAGACTGGGCTCTAAGAGAATCGCTTCAAACCAGGAGGCAGAGGTTGCAGTGAGCCAAGATTCTGCCAGTGAACTCCAGACTGGGGGACACAGAGAAACTCTGTCTTAAAAAAATAAAAATTAACACACTGAACTTTATCAAAACTTAAAATTGCTTTTAAATTTTAAAGACAACAGCAAGAAGTGAAAAGACAACTCTCTAAGGACAGTGCAGTCTGATGGACCCACTGAGTCATCTCATTAACATAAGCTATTAGGTGTGGTCTGAGGGGCCAATCATAGAAAACAAAGACAATTCTATCACTTGGTAAATTCCAAGGGTGTAGAGGTTACTCCCAGGAGCTGTGGACAAAACTAGACCTCTCTTAGGGCAAGACCAAATTCTTTACCACATAGTCATTTTATAGTTTTGATATTATGTTAATTATGATCTCATAAAATGATTTTGAGGGTATTGTATTTGTGCTATTACTTTCTTATATTTGTAAAATTCACTATTGAAGCCAGCTGATCCTGGAATTTTTTTGAGGTAAAGATTTTTTTCTGCAAGCTAAATTTCTTTAATAGATGTAGGGAGATTCATTCTTGAGGAAGCTTTGATAGTTTGTTTTTGAGGGAATTTTTATTGTATCCAAGTTGTGGAATTTTCAGAACACACATTTATAATATTTATTACTCGTCTGAATGTCTGTAGGATCTGTGGTGATGCTCTCTCTTGCCTTCAGCATTTGTTTTTACTATTTATTGGCTTCCGTTTGCTTTTGGTTTAATTTGTTCTTTTTAATATTTTCTAGTTTCCTAAGGTGGACACTTAGATCATTGATTTGAGACTTTTTTCCTTTTATAAGTATTTAATACTTTGAACATCTCTGTGAGCACTATTTTGTTTCAGACAAATTCTGATGTTCTGTGTTGTCTTTTTAATTCAGTTTAAAATATGTTAAAAGTTTGGGTGTGGTGGTTTATGCCATAATCTAAGCATTTTGGGAGGCCAAAGTGGGTGTATCCCTTGAGCCCAGGAGTTCCAGACCAGCCTGGGTAATATGATAAAAACCCATCTCTACAAAAAATATAAAAATTAGCTGGGTGTGATAGTGCACACCTGTGGTCTCAGCTACTGGGGAGGCTGAGGTGGGAGGATCACTTGAGCCTTGGAGGTTGAAGCTGCAGTGAGCTGAGATTGTGCCACAGCACCCCAACCTGGGTGACAGAGTGAGACCTTGTCTCAAAAAATATATATAAAAAAAGAAAATATTTAAAAATTTCCCATGTGATGTCTTCTTTGGTCTATTATTTATAAGTATGTGGTTTATTTTCCAAATATGCTAGATACCTTTTGTGCATTGGTCTGTATATTAATTCTGTTTTGACCAGAGAACATATTTTTCTGTGATTTTAATCATTTTACAGTATTTGTGACCTGTTTTATGACCTAGAATATGGTGTATCTTGATGAATTTTTTATTTATGCTTAGAAAGAATGTGTATTCAGCTTTAGGGTGGAATATCCTGTTAATATTAATTAGGTCAAATTTATTGACAGTATTGATTAACTTTTTAATACCTTTGCTGATTTTCTTTCTGCTTGTTTATCAATTATTAAGAAAAGAGTGTCAAAATCTCCAACTATAGTTGTGGGTTTTTCTATTTCTCTTTTCAGGTCTGTCAATTTTGCTTCATGTATTATGAAGCTGTTTTTGTAGGTGCATACAAATTTAAGATTGTTCTGGTCTTTACTAATTGACCTCTTTACTATTAAAAAAACAAACAAACAGTAACAACCCTATTCTTCCCTGGAAGTAGTCTTTGTTCCAAAGTTTTCTTTGTCTGTTACTGATATCGAGTATTATTTATATAATGTTTTATGTTATGTAATATTTCCCCTCCTTTTGTTTTATTTATTTTATGTTTTATTTGTTTGTATTCTTTATATTTAAAATGGCTTTCTTATAGACATTGCACAATTGGGTCTTGCTTTTTAAAATCTAACCGCATAATCTCTCCCTCTTATTTGGAATGTTCAGACCATTTTTATTTATTGCATCATTTTTGTTGGATTTGTTTTCTATTTAATATATCTATTATTATTCTGCTCCTTTGTTCTCTTTTTCTGTCTTCTTTTGAGTTAACAGATTTTTCTCTGTCTTCTTTTGAGTTAACAGATTTTTCTCTGTCTTCTTTTGAGTTAACAGATTTTTTTATATTACATTTATTTAATATTAGCTCATTAAATATATATTTTTCTTTTTTTGTGGTTGCTTTTGAGTTTACAGTATACATTTTTAACTTACCCCATTCTACTCATATCACTTTACATATATTCTAAGAATCTTAAAACACTGTACTTCATTTGCACTTTCTAGTCTTTGGACTGTTTTTATTTATATTCTACATACAAATTTCATAATTCATTTTTATTTTTTCTTTAAAACATGAATTATATTAACATGAATAGTAATAATAGTAATTATATTAACATAAAGTATGAATTATATTAAAATATGAATTATATATATTTATTTGTTTATTTTTAATCTTTGTGGGTACATAGTAGGCACATATGGTTATGGGGTACATGAGATATTTTGATACAGGCATACAATGCATAATAATCACATCAGGGTGAATGGGATATTCACTGCCTCAAGCATTTATCCTTGCTTTGTGTTACAAACAATCCCATTGTACTCTTAGTTATTTTAACATGTACAATAAATTGTTGTTGACTGTAGTCAGCCCTGTTGTGCTATCAAATACTAGATCTTATTCATTCTCACTATTGTTTAAAACTCATTAGCCATAGTCATTCCCCCAACCGTGAATTATTATTCAAAGAGATTTTAAAAAAATGAGTAAATGGGCCGGGTGCAGTGGCTCATTACTGTAATCCCAGCACTTTGGGAGGCCTAGGCGGGTGGATCACCTGGGGTCAGGAGTTTGAGACAAGCCTGGCCAAAATGGCAAAACCCTGTTGCTACTAAAAATGTAAAAAGATAGCCGGGCTTGGTAGCACGTGCATGTAACCCCAGCTACTCAGGAGACTGAGGCAGGAGAATCGCGTGAACTGGGGAGGTGGAGGTTGTGGCAAGGCCAGATGGCGCCATTGCAGGTCAGCCTGGGCGACGAGGGCGAAACTCCATCTAAAAAAAAAAAAAAAAAGAGTAAATGTATTTTATATTCATTTGTCACATGTTTATCATTTCCATTGTTCTTCATTCCTCTGTTTAGATCCAGATTTCCAGGTGGCAACAGCTGCTGCTGCTGCTACTCCTTCTCCTCCTTTTTCTTCTTTTGCTTGAAGAAATTTCCTTAACATTTTTACAGTGCAGTACTGCTCGTGATGATTTCACTCAGTTGCTATTAGTCTGAAAAGTTCTTTATTTCATCTTTATTTTTGAAAAGTATTTTCTTTGTGTTTATAATTCTAGGCTGGCAGTTTTTCTCAATATTTTAAAGATATCTCTCCATTGCTTTCCAACTTGCGTAGTTTCTGATGAGAGGTCTATTTACATTCTTTTAAATGTTCCTCTCTATGTAGTGCACGTTTTTTCTCTGCCTGCTTTTTTTTTTTGAGACAGAGTCTCGCTCTGTCACCCAGGCTGGAGTGCAGTGGCCGGACCTTGGCTCACTGCAAGCTCCGCCTCCCGGGTTCACACCATTCTCCTGCCTCAGCCTCCCGAGTAGCTGGGACTACAGGCGCCCGCCACCTCGCCCGGCTAGTTTTTTTGTATTTTTTAGTAGAGACGGGGGTTTCACCGTGTTAGCCAGGATGGTCTCGATCTCCTGACCTAGTGATCCGCCCGTCTCGGCCTCCCAAAGTGCTGGGGTTACAGGCGTGAGCCACCGCGCCTGGCCTCTGCCTGCTTTTAAGATTTTTTTTTTATTACTTGTTTTCAAAAATTGATTATTTTGTACCTGGTGTGATGTTTCTTACATTTCTTTTGCTTAGACATCATTGAACTTCTTAGACATGTTGGTTTACAATTTCAATCTCATTCAAATTTTTTTTTACTTATTAATATTATTTATTGAGAAATATTATCTGCCTCCCTGTCTTTTCTTGGTTTTTGTTTTAACATGTGTTACACAGCTCAATATTTTCTCAAAGGTCATTGATGCTCTGTTAATTTTTTTCATTCTTTTCTCTCTGTGTGTTTTGCTTTTAATACAGTTTCTACTGCTGTGTGTTCAAGTTCACTAATATTTTCTTCTTCAGTGTCTAATGTGCTGTTAATCCCATTGAGTATATTTTCCATTTTAGATATTGTATTTCCTTTTCTCTAGAAGTTCCATCTGGGTCTTTAAACGTGTCTTTTAACTCTCTCTTCATCCTATTGTATACCTTCTTGCACATATGAAGTATATTTATGATACCTGTTTTAAAGTACTCTTTACTAATTCTATCATCTGTGTCATTTTTGCATCTGTTTCTATTGGTTACATTTTTATTTGTATATGAGTGATATTTTTGTTCTTCTTTACATACATGATAATTTATTTAAAAATTCAAACAAATTTATTTTAATATGATTTAATTTTTAAAACATCATGAAATTATTCAAGGGCAAGGAATATCAGTAGAATGTCCCAACTTTGCAAATGTAGAAATCATTGTTGTATATCAAATTGATGTTAACATTTTTAGGTAGAAAATGAATATAAATGTTTTTGCTCAAATAATTTCCTTCCCCATGTAGCCTCCACTAATACAATGAGGGAAGAGGGGCTTATTACTGCTGGGCAGTGATGATATTCCTGGGTCCTGACTCAGAAACTAGGACCAGCCTGGCCTCATTACAGTCAAGTGAAGGTGGAAGTCTAGGCTCCCTACCCAGCATTTTCTGAGGGAGGGCGTGGCTGATGTCTTTTTTCATAGTGTTTGACTAGAATAGGGTGGTAGTTGTCTAAAAGTTTTCTACCTTGCTTGACCACCACTCTCCGGGTCCTTTGGCTAGAGAAAATGAGCAGGCTTTTCTTGGGGCTTTTGTTTGTTTGCATCTGTTGGTATTTTTGATTTGCTGGCTTCTCCAGCACTCAAACTGGGATGTATTAAGCAAAAATAAAATCCACATAATTAACCGACTGTTATGTTGTTTTATGGATCCCAGGGAAGTCTACCTTCTTTCCACAGTTCAGTCTTCTTATGCTTGATTTATAAAGAATGTCCAGGGTTTCAAGCTGTATCCCATTGGAAGAATAGGAAGAAGTGTGTTTATACCATCTTTTCCTGGAAAGAGAGAGCATGCCTGGTAATTTTTGAATGGATACTAGACAATGTGAATTTAGTGTTTTTTGCTGTTGATTTTTTTTATATTCCATCAGCTATTACTGGGGTTGATTCTGGGATGAAATTAAGTAACTTTGAACTAGTTTTATGCTTTGTGATCTAGCTTTTAAGCTTTGTTAGGGTTGTTCCAGAGAAGTCTTTGGTCTAGAGTGAATTTGACTTCACTCCTAACACAACACCTTCTTTAGTAATTAACCTAATGCCCTGTATAATAGGATGTCTTCCCAGGTTGGCTTCTGGGGAAATGAATTATTCCCAGACTTTTTTGAGCTTCATAGGGTTATTCCTCCTACTCCTCACAGGTGGCTCTTTGTTTGGCCTTGTGTATATCCTGGTGCCAGTTCTTAGCCACAATCTTTATGAATTCCTCTTAAGATCTCTAGAGGGAGCTCCTTCCTTGTCTAGTTCCCTCTCATATTTTACCTATCCGCTCAACCCCAAATTTCAGCCTTCTGGCCTCCCATCGGTCTCCTAGGTTTTGCGATCCTGCTTGGGTTTCTCTTTCCTGTGCTGCAACTTGGAAATTCTCTTCAGGCAGAAACCTGGGACAATTGTAGCACTCACCTCCCATGTTTCTCTGCCACTCAGTCTTAAAAACTGTTGCATCAAACATTTTGTCTGGTTTTCTAGTTATTTAAGGCAGAAGGTAAATCCTCTCATTCTTAATCCATCCTGTTTGAAAGTAGAAGTCCTTCCTTGCTTCTTGCATTATCACTTTTCCCCTTCTGGTTTCAATTTCTTCCAATTAACTTCTTGTTTCAATTACCTTTCAATTGTAGTAGGTTTACTGTGTATCTATCTATCTATCTATCTATCTATCTATCTATCTATCTATCTATCTATCTATCTTTCCTCTGATGTTTTGCTTGTGTTTATGCCAGAGTGACATGCTCTGTGTTCAATTGTCTGATAATATCTTTATTAGGTTACCACTTGAGTGATATTTTAGGTGAGTATACATTCTAGGGCTTCAGTTATTTCATTTCATCACTTGAAATCATTTCATTCCATGGAATTCTGGCATTATAAGCAGACATCTGTTTATATGATGTCTGCTGTCCATCTAACTAGTTTTTTCTTGGTGTAAGTTGTTTATTTTGTTCAGTTGCTTGTGATAATTGTTTTCTTAATTTTAATCTTTTGTAGTTTTACTATCACAAATCTAGGTGTGGACTTTGTTATATTTATTTTGTTCAGGACTGAATTATTTTTAAAATATAGATCTAGGAGACTTGTTTTTCTTTAGTATTGTAGAATCCTTAATCGTGTTTAAAAATATGGTGTCTTCTTATTTTATCCTTTCTTTCTTCTAGTGATCCCATTGAATATATGCTGAATTTTCTCATTCTATCTTCCATGTTTCTAAATATTTTTTCTTCATATTTTTCTACTTCCTTTAAAAATCTGTTACATTTTGTGGTTATCATTTCAAATCTATTTTTCAGTTCATCTGAGAAATGTATCTTCAGCTGTTTCTAATATGCTGGTTAAAACTCAGAAATTGAGTTTTAATTTTAGTAACTGTGTTTTTCATTTGTAAAAGTTGTGGTTGTTTCTTTTCTCAAATTGCCTTTTTTCCCCCATAATTCCTGATTCTTTTATCATGGTTCTATTGCTTTTTTATATCCTTATTCATTTAAAAATACTATATTTATCTTGTGGCCATTTTCACATCCTATGAAATATAGCTTCCTTATGCATTATTGTTCTTTCAGTTACTTGTTATCTTTAATTATGAGATCATCTTCAGTAGGATTTGTTTGTTATGTTGAGTCTAGTATACCTGGGGTGGTTTGTGTGTTCCTTCAGAATAGATTTTTCGCATAAGTTTCACAGCATGCAGTTTAGTGGGACTTTAAGTTATTAATTTATTCAGTTTAAATTTATTGTTTACTTCACCTGTAACTTCTTGCTGGTCTCTTGTCTCTCTATATTTTATTCTGAATGATCTTTCTTCCCCAGTTTTGTAATTTATTGTAGGTTGAGAAATCAGATAATCAAGCCTATGAGAAGTCTATTTAAAATGCAGTTTCTTTTGGGAAATACTTCAACCAGCTATAGCGCATTCTTTATCTATTTACAGGCCAGTATGTTCCAAACTGTTAAAATTGCCTGAAATCTGAATTTTAGTTCACTGATATGTTAATGATTTTAAAATAATAGGCTTTTCATATTACAGAAGACTAGACAGATAATGGAATTATCTGTTCTTTTTTTCTTTTTTTTTTAATTTGGTGGATCTGGAAACTGAGACCCAACATGATTGGTGTTAGGTCACATGGTGTCAACGCTGATCTATGTCCTGAAGTTGAGGGTTCAGGTTATCACTGGTTTCAGTCTTTATTCATTGACAGTCTTAGAATGACACACCAGCATGGTTAACCTCTTCCTGACTCACCCATGTTTGTAGATAATTTGGTGATAAAATAACTGTAAATGTCACTTGCAAATATTTTCCCAGAATTTTAACAGGAGAGTAAGCTTTTTTTCCTGGTCTAAATAGAGATAATATAGAAAGTAAAAATCAAGATAATTACTGTTTACTTCAGCATCTTCTGTCTAAAATTTAGGCCATGCTTTTGTTGGGGTTCTAATATTACTCCAAATAACTAATCATGACACTATTAGTTTGAACAATTTTGGAGATGGTTTTTACTTTCAAAAATAATGTAGCTGAAATGCTTACTTTCACTCCTTCTAACCTGCCAAATTGCTGCCCTTCTTCCACTACTAGGTGAAAATGTTACGTTTTCTGTAGTGTCTCCTCCAACCCTGCAGGCAGAGTCCATACAATGTTCCTTTCATTGTATTATAAAATTAAAGATACTGTTGTCCCTAGCAAAGTGAATGGAATGAATTCAGACACCCTAAAGTGTTTGTGGAATAACAAGTGGATGATTATAAGATGAAAGAGCCAAAAGTTTTTGTGTGAAAACATGTTGGGAAAATTTTGTTACCATATTATTTTTTGTATGTTACAAAATCAAAAAAGGAAAAACGATTATAGCAAAGATGCCGAATTTTTAACTTTAATATAACCCATAATTACAACCTATTATCAAAAACTAAAGTGAAAAATGTAAAAAATGACAATATTAATGCCTGAATACAGGAAATAGGCACATATGCTGAAAGCTTGACATTTGCAGATTAGCAGATAAAACATGTTAAGTTTTTAAAAAGTTAAATAAAAATACAATCTAAACTAGGTTATGGATATGTTAAAGCATGTAGAATATGGATTATTGTTAGTTTATGTATATCTTAGTCCATTCGTAATTGACCTTGTGTTATTTATACTCTCTGGGTTTTGATCATCACAAAAGGAAAGATTTCAAATATTTGTTCTCCAAGTTGTGATTCTACTCTATGAACTACTATCCATTAAAACAAATCCTATAGGCTTTCAGGTGGAGAAAAAGAAAATAAAAGTGCTTTATACTAGACTGTATCTAAGTGCTTTGCAAATTTAAATCCAGGTTTGCTTTTGGATCTCAGCCACAATGCTAGACAGAATCTTGGTGTACTTAAAAACAAGCTTGAAAACACACACACACACACACACACACACACA
>NW_012103809.1:1710359-1711329 GCF_000951045.1 Mandrillus leucophaeus
GAGATTGCGAGATTGCAGTGATTGGGGATCGCCCCACTGTACTCCAGCCTAGTGACAGAGTAAGACTCCATCTCAAAAAAAAAAAAAAAAAAAAAAAAAAAAAAAAAAAAAAGAAAGAAAGAAAAAGAGAGGCTTCTACCTAAGACTAACAGGAAAATTAGGAAGCATAGATCTATAATTTTAGTGTAGATATGATAATAGCATTATACTTAACAATAACATCACCAACTTCACCCACTTACTGACCACTGATTAGGATAAATAGTAACACCTGCTTTATAGGAGAGCGTGAAGATTTTATGTGATAAATTTCTAAAATGCTTACAGAAATACATATCATAAAGTAAGCCCTCAATAAAAGTCAGTTTTGAACTACAGGTAGAAAGTGTATTTTTAGAACTATGTTTAAAGCAAATAACCTCACCTAGTAGTGAGTGATTTAAATAAACAAATACTTCTGTTTTCCTCATGCAACAAGAGCCCCAGAAGTAAGCAGTCTAGGACTGGAATTGCAGCACAACAATACTGTCAGGCACTAAGACTTCTCATAACTTCCTGTTTTCCTATCCTTCTTCTCTATCTATCAGCCTCATAACCACAAGATTGCTGGTACAGGCCAGGTGCGGTGGCTCACACCTGTAATCCTAGCACTTTGGGAGGCCGAGGCAGGCGGATGACCTGAGGTCAAGAGTTCGAGACCATCCTGGCCTATGTGGCGAAAGCCTGTCTCTACTAAGAATACAAAAATTAGCCAGGTGTGGTGGCGTGTGCCTGTAATCCCAGCTACTCAGGCGGCTGAGGCAGGAGAATTGCTTGAACCTGGGAGGCAGAGGTTGCAGTGAGCCGAGATCTTGCCACTGCACTTGAGCGTGGGTGACAGAGGGAGACTGCCGCTAAAAAAAAAAAAAAAAAAAATTGCTGGTACACATCCAGGCATTGCATCTGCATTCCAGGAGGAAAGAAGGGAGAT
>NW_012103809.1:1713794-1772405 GCF_000951045.1 Mandrillus leucophaeus
AAAAAAAAAAAAAAAAACCTAGGATACATAGGAATAAATCAAGATTTGTATACTGAAAGGTACAAAACATTGTCGAAAGACATTAAATAAATGTCTTTTATTTAAAGAATAAATGGAAACACATTCTGTATTTGTGAGTGAAAAGACTTTATATTGTTAAGATGGTAAAAGATGCCAAATTGATCTATAAATTTGATGCAGTATTTATTAAAATGTCAATTGCTTTTTTTTTAAATAACAGAAATGGGAGAGCCTATCCAAAACTTCACAAGACATAGTAAACATCCTGAATAGTCAAAATGATCTTGAAAAAAATAGAGCAAAGTTGTAGGACTCACATTTACTGATTTCAAACCTGTTAAAAAGTGAGATTGATCAAGCCAGTGTGGTACTGGCAGAAATAATAGACATATATAGTTCAATGGAATGGAACTGAGAGTACAGAAATAAACCCTAACATATATAGTCAGTTGGTCAGTTGATTTTCAGTCAGAGTGCCAAGATCATTCAATGGGGGAAAGAATAGTCTTTTTTAAAATGGTGCCATGACAACTGGATGTCCACATGCTAAAGAATGAATTTGAATGACTGTCTTACACTATATATAAAAATTAATCCAGAATGGAAGAAAATAGGTGTATATTTTCTCTACCTTCAATTAGGCAACAGTTACTTAGGTATGACACCAAAAACAAAAGCAATCAAAGAAAAGAATGTATCCATTGAAATTTATCAACATCAAAAACCTGTTTTTGCACATCAAAGAGCACTACCAAGAAAGCAAAAAGACAGTTTGCAGAATGGGAGACAGTAGTTGCAAATCATGTATTTGATAAGGGTCTATTTTATAAAGCATATAAAAGACCCATAACAGTAATAAAAAGGGAAATAATCTAATTGAACAATGTGCAACAGTTTTGAGTAGACATTTCTGCAAAGATGATATGCAGATGGCCAATAAGTACATAAAATAATGCTTGACTGCATTTGGGGATGCAAGTCAATACCACAGTGAGATACCACTTCATACCCCTGCACTAGTATGGCTATAATAATAAATTAAAAATCACAGAAATTAACAGGTATTAGCAAGGATGTGGAGCTACTAGAACCATCATATGTTGCTGGTGCTAATGTAAAATGGTATAGCCACTTTGGAAAACAGCCTGGCAGTCCCTTAAAATTTAAACATGCAATTATCATATGACCCAGCAATTCCATTCTTATTATATACCCAACAGAACTGAAAACATATATTTATATCAAAACTTGTACATGAATATTTATAGCAGTATTACTCATCATAGCCAAAGTGGAAACCACAGAAATGTACAACGACTGATGAATGGATGAACAAAATGAGGTATAGTTATACAATGGAATATTACTTACCCATGAAAAGAAATGAAGTACTGTTATATGCTACAGTGTGCATGAATATTGAAAACATTATGCCTAGTATGAGCCAGACACAAAGGCCACATATCATATGATTTCATTTGTATACAATGTTTAGCAAAAGCAAGTGCATAGAGACAGAAGGTATATTAATGATTTCCAGGGGATGAGGAAAAGGGGGAGTGGGGAGTGGGGTTTCTTTTTGAGGATGATGAAAGCATTTGGCATTAGATAGTGGTTATTGTTGCACATTCTTTTGAATATACTAAAGACCACTGAAATGTAGACTTTCAGTGGTGAATTGTATGTATCAAAAAATTCAAAAAATGAATAACCTAGGAAAATTAGCTCAGACCAATTTGACTCAAATTCTCTACTATTGTATTAAAAGTATTAATGTTGAGGTGAAAAAGTTGTCAACTTAGCATGTTTTACAGAGGTCCACTCTATTTCAAGTGTAATGGTAATTTACAGCTTTGCAGATCCATTCTTGCCAATTGAAGATGATAAAAATTAAGAGGTCAGTACCATGATTATGATATGGAAACACAGTCCATGGACACTGGAGCCAGTTAAAATAGTGTAAGATTATAAATTTAAACAGGCACATGTAAAAATTTATTCTTAAAAGATAGATATAAACATTAAAAATTGTGTAGTGAAAATCTGGACCTAAAGTCTGATATAAAATTTACAAAGAGTGAACCAGGTGGAGGAGGTTTTTCAAACAGAAGAATAAATCAAGCAAAGTCAGTTTTCACTTGTTATCCTAACCATTATGTAAATATAGGTTAAAATGTTTAGAAAAATCTTAAGGATAATCACTGAGTTGAAAATAAGAAAAAAACCCTTCAAAAGAAAAATCAGACAAAGCAGCAGACAAATACTGCCATGTATAAAGCAAATAGCAAATATCAAAGAAACATCAAAACAGAATACAGAGTATGAAGACAAAATAAAACCAAATATAAACTTTGTAACTATAAATATGAATGCCTTAAAAATACAAAGGCACAAATTGAATCAGGCAAATGAAAAGAAACAAAACAAAAAAGAAAACAGTGCTTGAGACATTAAAATCAGAGCAAGACCAAAATAATTAGGTGGAATAAAGAGAAGGTCTTTATACTGCAAAAGACCTTTATATTAATATCTTAATGTAAATACCTTGATGTAATTATTTATAATTTAGAATATCTTAATATAAAGAGAACATCTTTATATTGCTGATTCACAATGATGATAACAGTAACAATCGTTATGTGCCAAATAACATATCATCAAAATATGTAAAGTAAAATCATTAAAATACAAGAAAGAAATAATGGAAATGTCAGAGACTGTAACCTTTCCTACTCTATGAGGTCAAGTAAGCATATAGAAGATCTCAGGAATGTAACTGATGAGGTTAATTTAACAGATACACATGAAACATTGTGGCTAATGAAAGCAAATATACCTCTTCCTATGCCAATGGAGTAGTCACGAAAATTGATATTTCAATAAGTTCCCCGAAGAATAATCATTTTATTATAATAGAGTTAAAATGAAGATTAGTAACAAAGATTTAACTCCCTCAAAATCACAACTTAATCATTTGAAATTAGCTTTACTTTAATTCTTAGTTCTTTAGTTAATTCTTTAGTTCACTTGATAAAAATATTCCAAGAATTATTTTCTTAAAATATCCAATTAAGAGAGAAGCTTCTGGCCGAGCACGGTGGCTCATGCCTGCAATCGCAGCACTTTGGGAGGCTGAGGTGGGCAGATAACCTGAGGTCTGGAGTGAGGTCCAGAGTTCAAGACTAGCCTGACCAACATGGAGAATCCGCATCTGTACTAAAAATACAAAAATTAGCCGGGCGTGGTGGCGGGCACCACCAGCTTGGGAGGCTTAGGCAGGAGAATCGCTTGAACCCAGGAGGCGGAGATTGCGAGATTGCAGTGATTGGGGATCGCCCCACTGTACTCCAGCCTAGTGACAGAGTAAGACTCCATCTCAAAAAAAAAAAAAAAAAAAAAGAAAGAAAGAAAAAGAGAGGCTTCTACCTAAGACTAACAGGAAAATTAGGAAGCATAGATCTATAATTTACAATAACATCACCAACTTCACCCACTTACTGACCACTGATTAGGATAAATAGTAACACCTGCTTTATAGGAGAGCGTGAAGATTTTATGTGATAAATTTCTAAAATGCTTACAGAAATACATATCATAAAGTAAGCCCTCAATAAAAGTCAGTTTTGAACTACAGGTAGAAAGTGTATTTTTAGAACTATGTTTAAAGCAAATAACCTCACCTAGTAGTGAGTGATTTAAATAAACAAATACTTCTGTTTTCCTCATGCAACAAGAGCCCCAGAAGTAAGCAGTCTAGGACTGGAATTGCAGCACAACAATACTGTCAGGCACTAAGACTTCTCATAACTTCCTGTTTTCCTATCCTTCTTCTCTATCTATCAGCCTCATAACCACAAGATTGCTGGTACAGGCCAGGTGCGGTGGCTCACACCTGTAATCCTAGCACTTTGGGAGGCCGAGGCAGGCGGATGACCTGAGGTCAAGAGTTCGAGACCATCCTGGCCTATGTGGCGAAAGCCTGTCTCTACTAAGAATACAAAAATTAGCCAGGTGTGGTGGCGTGTGCCTGTAATCCCAGCTACTCAGGCGGCTGAGGCAGGAGAATTGCTTGAACCTGGGAGGCAGAGGTTGCAGTGAGCCGAGATCTTGCCACTGCACTTGAGCGTGGGTGACAGAGGGAGACTGCCGCTAAAAAAAAAAAAAAAAAAAATTGCTGGTACACATCCAGGCATTGCATCTGCATTCCAGGAGGAAAGAAGGGAGATCAAAAGCTTTATGTTTTTGGAACCGTGCCTTTTGATTTGCGACGAGAGCTCTCCCCACTGAATTCTCACTGATCAGAAATAGGTTGTACAGCTAATGCTAATTGCAAAGGAGGCTGGGAGATGTAGGATTCTTAGTTGAACACAGTGCTATGCCTAACAAAATGCTGACAAAGGAGAAGCAGCAATAGACATTGCATAGGTCACCAGCAGTGTCTTTCGTAGGAGGTATAAATAATTTTAATGTACACTAATAAATTAAAATATTGTAAGAAATGGAATAGCTGTCAAAGAAACATATTTATATGTAAATATATGCATATATATTTCCTTGATTCAAAGTAACGGAAGATTTGCTTTTTAATTCTTTGAGAATATATTTCTATTGTTTTTTAAAAGGTTCCAGAGGATGCAGAAAGATAAGAAATATCTCTTTGTATTTCAAAAATGGCAAAACCTTGCTACCTTACAAAACTTGCTCAAAGAAAAATAAAACACAGGCCAAACTTATTTATTCATAGAGATAAAAATGCTAAATAAATAAAAGTAAATACATCTCAGCATGAAAATTAACAATAACAAGCTGTGATTAAGGGTTTATTTCTGGAATTAAGGAATGGTTAAATAATTGGATATCTATTTATATAATTCATCTCATCAGCAGATAAAATGTGAAAAATGATTTTTTTTCCACAAAAATTCCTAGTGACTCCTAATTAAAGATTTTTTCTCTAATATTATAAAGCATATCCAAAACCAGCAATGGCCACCTTTTTAGTCAGTGACATTTCTATTAAAGTCAAGAACAAGACAATAAGGCCCACACTATCACCAATGTTCTTTTATCCTTAAAATAAGTGAGTTTGAGGACAGAGGCGAAAATCATCAGTTGTCAATGATATGCTTAGGTATCTGAAAATTTCCATAGACTATGGAATAAGCCTACTATAGCATATTAGCTAGTCATGCAGAAATATATAAACTTTAGTAAGAAATCAGTAGTTTGAAAGCACGATAAACACAAAATCCCAATTCAATACCAAATATAACCTAGGCATTAACCTGACAAATACAAATAGATGTGGAATCTGTTCAGGAAACATTTTAAACTTCCCAGAATAATGTAACAGAAGACTTGAACAGACATGGAAGCCATCTATGTTGTTCATAGGCAAGACCTAACATTAGAAAAATAATACTTTTTCCTAATTAGCCTATAAATCTAATGTGTTTTAATTAAATTCTATTGGGATTTCTTTTAAAAACTTGACAAACTATTCTTGAACTCATAGGAAGAACAAACAGATAAGAATAGTAAAGATAATTTTGATTAAAAAGGGTACTCCTAGAAATTAAACATGTGAGGGTTCTAATAATTAAAATAATAAGATAACAATACAGGAACAGACATATTTTCAATAGAAAGAGAAGTCCATAGGAAACCTAATTATGATGAAAAGTTTATCTTAGGATAGAAATTGATTTTGTGTTTTATCACTGAAGAAAGGATACTTCTTTAAAATGGTATTGGAAAAAAAAATAAGGAAAATATAATATTCCAACCCTATTTCAGATCTTATCCCAAAAGAAAATTCAGATGTATTAAAATCTTAATGTAAGAAATGAAACTACAAAATGATGAAAAGCAAGTATAAAGAAGCTTTTACATGATTTTGGGATGGAAGATTATTTTACTTTTGTCCTGCAGGTACTAACCCAGTAGGTTTCAAATACATGTGTTACTCCTTATATTTGCAAACATGTGGGCAAGACAGGAAACGGGGGGGGGGGCAGATACTATCACAGTGATGGGCGGTGTTGTTACTGGTATTTAGTTAGTGGGTGCCGCTGGGGATGCAAAAATCCTTCATGGCATGGGACATTCCCACATAGTAAGGAGCTGTCCAGCCCCAGAGGCCAAAAGCAACCACACTGAGAATCACATGTTGTGGAACATTAAGAACGATTTTGAAAGGTCATTATTAATCATGAAGTGGTCCAATAACTAATATTTCCTGTCTGAGGTTTTCTCCCTCTTCTTTTTTAATGGCAAAAGGCCTATACATGACTCAGACATCTGAATAATGGCTTTTCTGTCCTCTTCTACATACCGGCTTTCACAATTTGTCAAATGTAGGCAACTAGCTTTTAAAAATATAATGAAGCACCTATTGGTGGTGGTGTAAATTGGAGGCATTTGTAAAGAGAGAAGATCTCTGGACAAGCTCACATTCGCTATGCCTCATTTCCTCTTCTTTGTTGTGTGGATAAGGGGAAATGGTGTTTATTGGGAGAGGACCGAAGAAGTTGTATTATTTCCAGTTTACACGATCACTGTAAAAGCTTATCTCAGACAGTCTTATCTTAGGACATTCCACGAGTTTCACTCTAGGGGATGTCATATGCCAATATTTCTTGGTGTTCTTCTGATTGAAATGCCTTTTAAAAAACTTGTTTGAATACCTCAAAATAGGCATGGCTGTTAAAAAGAGAGAGTTGAGTTCTGATAGCTAACACATAAAAGTTTAGTGTATGGTAAAAATATTGTATCAGAATTTTCAAAGGGAAAGGGACACTTTGGCTGCCACAAAGAAGGCCACTTCTCAGAAGCGATTCTCCCTCTTTTTCAGAGCTCTCTGTTAACTCAGCAATGGTAACATTGATTTCATACCTTATTATACAGTTATATAAATAATCGAAAAGAACAGAATGCCTGACTAAAGTGGCTTAAATGAGTACAGGTTTATTTATTTATTTTTTCTCACATAGCAAGAAGTCTAGAGGAAGACAGCTGAGGGCTGGTGCAGGAGCTCAACAGTCTAAAAACTGGATTCTTTCTGTTTCCTCTGCCATTCCTAGGACACTGATTTTAATTCACATTCTGGTTACCCCACAGTTGCTGCAGCTCCTGGTGGTGTAACATCGTTCCAGGCAGGAAGAAAGTAAATGGTGAGCAACCCCCTGGACCTGAGTGTGTTAGTGCCAACTATTGGAGGGTGAGGTCCGTTTCTTTCTGGAAGCAAGGAGAAGAGGGAGAAAGAAAAGAAGGAAGAAGGGAGAAAGAAGAATGATGAGAAGCCAACCAGCCAGGAAAGCTAGAGGTGGTAAGATCACTGTACTTCTTAAACTTTGACGTGCATGCAGATCACTCAGGGTTTTGTTAAAATGAAGATTGTGATTCAGTAGGTCTGGAGTATCTGCATGTCTAAGGAGGTCCTCCATGATGCTAATGCTGCTGGTCTGTGGTTTGTGCTTTGAGCCTGATAAAGTCTCTTGAGAGTGGAATTACTTCAATATAAAACAATTCTAGGTTCTTTTTTAAAGTCTCAATTCAATTTTTAATACGTTCAGTGGTGAAATTGGGATATTCTACTTTATTTAAAGTTCTTCCTCCCAGTACTTGAGTGACCTTGTTGTTGGGCCTGCAGCTGGCTGTCTCATTCTTATGGGGCTTTTGTGCAGGATACTCTTCCATCCTCTGCATCATGGGAAATCTCTGATTTGCAGTTCGTTCAGCTTGGCTTCTTTATTTCCCCACACATTCACTTTTCTGCATACAATCATCTTTTGATCTTGTGGCCACTGAGGTTGGCCATCTTTTGTCTGGGCATTTAGGTGAAACTGAGAGTCTATTTTGTTAGCATTGTTAGCCTCCAGGTTCTTTCTGCTGCATTTCTGCCTTCCAGGAGGATCTACTTAGGGAAGACCTAAGACATCCCCAGCCTTGCTCTGTTTCTTGAGTGGATCTCATTGGGTCCATAGGAGAAACCTCACACATTCTTTGCCCAGACATATTCTGTAACACTAGGCTATTTCCAATGGAGGAATGTCTCTTTTGTCCACTATCAGGGTAGATGACATGTTATTCATTCTCACACTAGATTTCTCAGGCCTGCGTCAGACCCTTGCCCACTGTGCAGCCCAGTCTCTAAATGGCCCTACTAATTTTTCTTTTTTTCCTGGCTAAAGATAAGGAGTAAGCACACTTAACCCTCTCCCTTTGGAGCAGGTACATGCATAGCTCTCTTCGAGAAAACTCTCTCAGTTCAAATGTAACCACCTTCTTGAATGTTTTAGACTTCTGTATCTTGGTTTCCAACCGTAGCTTTGCAAGTTCTGCATAGAGGATCTGCTAATGGATTTTGGAATGCCCCAGTGGTTGTCACATTGTAAATATATAGTTGTGCAAGCAGTGCATTGCAGAACTCTAGGGGTGCCGTTCACCTCCAAGTCACTGCAGATTTGTACAGTGATGATTTTTTCTTAATGCACTTTATGCAGTTAAGAAAAAGGAAAGGTTACCTTTTTCAAAATGCACAAAATCCCCTTTTAATCTACTGGCAGCTAATTTTGGTAATAGCTGTGTCAGGGTCATCAGAGAAACTGAGAAGTCCCTCATTATTGGGAATGTTTTAAATTACTTTATAAAATGTTATGAGGACTTGTATATATTTGATTCCATATTATTATCCCTTGAATACCCAGTGCAATTTTATCTTGTTAATTTTTAAATCATTCATTTGCTTCTTTGGGAGTTTTTAAATTTAATTTTTGAAAAGTAAATATGAAACAGAGGGATTCAAATTTTGGTTGTTCTTTGCATTCAGATATTCTGCAATCAGTAAGTTGAGTTCCTTTAGTTGCTTTATGTTTCTTATCAATATTTCAAAGCACTTGTTTCCACAAATTTTAATTTTCATACAATTTCTTATTCTTGCATATAACTTCAAAAACTTTGCTTTTTGGCTTTGTTTTTTTGGCTCTTACATCAATTACAAATTTTTAAAATTCATTACCTTATTTTAAAGGTTGATGCCTGCCTATCCAACTCCATTCCCATCTGGCCTAGAACTTTTAAATTGGCTGTCAGATTTTTTTTATTTTGCTATTGTATTTATTTATTTATTTTTAAATTTACTTTAAGTTCTGGGATACATGTGCAGAACGTGCAGGTTTGTTATGTGTGCCATGGTGGTTTGCGGCACCTATCAACCTGTCATCTAGGTTTTAAGCCCCGCAAGCATTAGCCATTTATCTTCATGTTCTCCTTCCCCTCTCCCCCCACCCCCTAACTGGCCCCAGTGTGTGTTGTTCCCCTCCCTGTGTCCATGTGTTCTCATTGTTCAACTCTCACTTATGAGTGAGAACATGTGGTGTTTTGTTTTCTGTTTTCTGTGTTAGTTTGTGGAGAATGATGGCTTCCAGCTTCATCCATGTCCCTGCAAAGGGCATGATCTCATTTCTTTCTATGGCTGCATAGTAGTCCACGGTGTTTAGGTACCATTTTCTTTATTTGGTCTATCGTTGATGGGCATTTGGGTTGGTTCTATGTCTTTGCTATTGTAAACAGTGCTGCAATAAACATACATGTGCATGTGTCTTTATAGTAGAATGATTTATATTCCTTTGGGTATATACCCAGTAATGGGATTGCTGGATCAAATGGTATTTCTGGCTCTAGATCCTTGAGGAATCGCCACACTGTCTTCCACAATGGTTGAACTAATTTACATTCCCACCAACAGTGTAAAAGCATTACTATTTCTCTACAGTGTCGCCACCATCTATTGTTTCGTGACTTTTTCATAATCACCATGCTGACTGGTGTGAGATGGTATCTCATTGTGGTTTTGATTTGCATTTCTCTGATGATCGGTGGTGTTGAACTTTTTTTCATATGTTTGTTGGCCACATAAATGTCTTCTTTTGAGAAGTGTCTGTGCATATCCTTTGCCCACTTTTTGATGGGGTTGTTTGTTTAAGTTCCCTGTAGATTCTGGATGTTAGACCTTTGTCAGATGGGTAAATTGCAAAATTTTTCTCCCATTCTGTAGGTTGTCTGTTAATTCTGACGATAGAGTCTTTTGCTGTGCAGAAGCTTTTTAGTTTCATTAGATTGCATTTGTCAATTTTGACTTTTGTTGTGATTGCTTTCGCTGTTTTTTTCATGAAATTCTTGCCTATGCCTATTTCCTGAATGGTATTGCCTAGGATTTTTATGGTTTTTGAGTTTTACATTTAAATCTTTAATCCATCTTGAGTTAATTTTTGTATAAGGTGTAAGGAAGGGGTCCAGTTTCAGTTTTCTGCATATGAGTAGCCAGTTTTCCCAGCACCATTATTAAGTAGGAAGTCCTTTTCCCATTCCTTGTTTTTGTCAGGTTTATCAAAGATCAGATGGCTGTAGATGTGTGGTGTTATTTCTGAAGTTTCTCTTCTGTTCCATTGATCCATATGTCTGTTTTGGTACTAGTACCATGCTGTTTTGGTTACTGTAGTCTTGTAGTATAGTTTTAAGTTAGGTAGCATGATGCCTCCAGCTTTGTTCTTTTTGGTTAGGATTGTCTTGGCTATATGGGCTGTTTTTTGGTTTCATATGAAATTTAAAGTAGTTTTTTCTAATTCTGTGAAGAATGTCAATGGTAGTTTGATGGGAATAGCATTGAATCTATAAATTACTTTGGACAGGATAGCCATTTTCATGATATGGATTATTCCTATTCATGAGGACAAAATGTTTTTCCATTTGTTTATGTCCTCTCTTATTGAGCAGTGGTTTATAGTTCTCCTTGAAGAGGTCCTTCACATCCCATGTTAGCTGTATTCCTAGGTATTTTATTCTCTTTGTATCAATTGTGAATGGGAATTCATTCATGATTTGGCTCTCTGCTCTCTCAACGTGCTTTGACTAGTGAGAGGCATCATGCTACCTAACTTAAAACTATACTACAGGGCTACAGTAATCAAAACAGTATGGTGCTGGTGCCAAAACAGACATATAGCTCAATGGAACAGAAGAGAAACTTCAGAAATAACACCACACATCTACAACCATCTGATCTTTGACAAACCTGACACAAACAAGGAATGGGAAAAGGATTTCCTACTTAATAATGGTGCTGGGAAAACTGGCTACCCATATGCAGAAAACTGAAACTGGACCCCTTCCTTACACCTTATACAAAAATTAACTCTACATCACTTATTGGTGTATAGGAATGCTTGTGATTTTTGCACATTGATTTTGTATCCTGAGAGTTTGCTGAAGTTGCTTATCAGCTTAAGGAGTTTTTGGGCTCAGATGATGGGGTTTTCTAAATATAGAAACATGTCATCTTCAAACAGAGACAATTTGACTGCTGCTTTTCCTATTTGAATACCCTTTATTTCTTTCTCTTGCCTGATGGCCCTGGCCAGAACTTCCAATACTATGTTGAATAGGAGTGGTGAGAGAGGGCATCCTTGTCTTGTACTGGTTGTTGAAAGGAATGCTTTCCAGCTTTTGCTCATTCAGTATGATATTGGTTGTGGGGTTGTCATAAATAGCTTCTATTATTTTGTGATATGTTCCATCAATACCTAGTTTATTGAGAGTTTTTAACGTAAAGGAATGTCAAATTTTATTGAAAGCCTTTTCTGCATCTGTTGAGATAATCATGTGGTTTTTAACATTGGTTCTGTTTATGTGATGGGTTATGTTTATAGATTTGCGTATGTTGAACCAGTCTTGTATCCCAGGGATGAAGCCAACTTGATCGTGGTGGATAAGCTTTTTGATGTGCTGCTGGATTCAGTTTGCCAGTATTTTGTTGAGGATTTTTGCATTGATGCTCATCAGGGATATTGGCCTGAAGTTTTCTTTTTCTGTTGTGTCTCTACCAGGTTTTGGTATCAAGATGATGCTGGCCTCATAAAATGAGGCTTTTTTGCCCTCTCTTCACCTTTTGCCATCACAGGGTGGAAAACTCCCTGGAATCATGCTAATGCTGCCATTTTCGGTACATGGGACCCTGAAGGAGCATATAGCTCTATTGCACATGCACATGTTTCTCCTATCATAAATATTCATTCACCTCCTATAGCTCATCAAATATGTATATTTAGTCACCCCATTCAGCATAAATTCTTGTCCCCCTTTCTCCTCCCTCAAAATGTCTTTTCTGGCTTCTGGCCGGATGCTGTGCTTCCCAGCCCATCAGACAGCCTGGCCACCCTGCAGGGTGCACCCCTTTATGGGAAATACAGCTCTCCTTTCCAAATTAATATTGTATATATGTTATATATATAAAATAATCTCCTTTCCAAATTAAATATACATATATATATCTCCAGTCTTCATCCTTTTGAATGAAATATGGAATGAGATTTGTCTATAGATTTATCTATATGCATACAGATTTATAATTGTATAAATTAGGCAAAGAACATTTTATGAAAGCCTTTTTATGAGTTTATTTTTTCTTGAAATTTTCTGTAATAGATTTTTTTCCAGTCGTTTGGGGGGGTCTATGTCTATATTAGAACCTACAGGGAGATTTAAATTATTTAAATTATCCCAATTAAGGGGGATATTTTTGAGTCTCTTGATCTGATGATTTAATCTTGTCATTGCCCTTCATAACACTTGCAAAGCTTAGCAAGATCATGAAGAGAAATTGCATTTTATTCTAGAACCTGTGATAGAAATCTCTGGAGTTTATCTTTGTAATTTCTCATTTTTCCCCCTGTAAGAATCACCAATGCTCATTCCACTATCTATGAATAATTTTAGTTGACAATCAAAATATATTAACCCCCAGTGACCTGAGAGCAATGAAATCCACCATTTCCTATTCTGAAGACTGTTCGGCAAACACAGATGTAAATCTCTTTACACTTCAAAATTTTTTACCAACGAAAAGCTCAATGAAATTGCCTACAAATAATTTCTGGAGAGTTTAACCTATGCTTTCTGAATTATATTGCATTTTATCCTGCTGATAGAAAGTATAGTAAATTTTCATTGTTTAAGACCTGATTTTAGAGCCGCTCATGAAGACAATTCTGTTCAGATTCAGTAATAAAAGCCAAACTTCCCTCCACTTTTGGCCAGAAGAGGGAAGCAGTTGACTGCATCTGAGGCATCTGTTCACGCATTCCAGCAAACTTTTGTACTTCAAATTAATTACCACTCAATAATGTAATAGTTAAAATAATGCACAGCTCTCGAATGTCACTTTGTGAAATTAAAGGAAATGTATCAGGTATGTATTTTCTTTTCATTCGTTTATGTCTTGAAATTACTTAGCTTCTTAGACTCTGTGTTTGTGAAATTTAACGAACACTGCTAACTGATAGTCAATCTCTGCTTTAAGTCAGAGCTTTACGATTGGATTAGAAAATCAACAACCAAACAACCAGAAGACCTGCCTTAATGGTCTCAACTTTTGCCTCTGAAATGAGAAAGTTATTTCCTAATTGTTCCACAGAGTTAAATACAAGCTCCTGGCAACATGGGATAATATATGTTTACCTCTACAAGTGCTTATATTAATATTAGGCTATTATTTTAATTTTTTCTTACTCAGGATGTGATCACTCCCTTAAATAACTCTTTTGTCTTGTTCTTGCCTTATCTCTGTTATTTTTGGTAATGTACCAGATGAACTTCAGGCTCATCTGAAATGTTTCCCTGAATTAGTTTGTGCTCCAAAGGCCATGTGGAGTAGAGCACTGAGGAAAAGCTTTCTGGATAATTCAATTAATAAAACACAAATGAAGCCCCTATCCTGGAGTAAACATGAGAATTTAAATATTTCTGTGTTGATAATTGTACACATTTCCTTTTTCATTTTGAGTTGATGCTAGCTCTGTTTATATAACCAGACACTTTATGATAAATGAATGCTAAGAACTCAGTCCACTTGCCATCATGGTACGTTGTATTCATCTAGGCCTCACAGAAATAGGGTTACTAGATGATCCATAGTGAATTTGTCATTCACTGTTCTGTTACAGACCTTGTTTTAGTAACCTGATGCGGATGTTCATTTTCTTCACTGTATTTTTTTTATTCCTGAATATATTTAGTTTTTAAATTTTTTCTTCATTTCACCCTGATTAAATTCTCATATTAGGAGCACTTTAGTAAAGGGCCTAAAATAAGAACATATACCCAAAGAAGTCTCAAAATAGCATTAGCGGCTGGGCGTGGTGGCTCATGCCTGTAATGCCAGCACGTTGCAAGGCTGAGAGAGGTGAATCACCTGAGGTCAGGAGTTTGACACCAGCATGGGCAACATGGTGACACCCCATCTCTTCTAAAAATACAAAAATTAACTGGTGTGGTGGCAGGCGCCTGTAATCCCAGCTACTTGGGAGGCTGGGGTAGGAGAATCACCTGAACCTGAGAGGCAGAAGTTGCAGTGAACCGAGATCATGCCACTGCACTCCAGCCTGGGTGATCTTTTTATTGTTTTAGAAGGTAAATTCTCATTGTCACACTGATTTATTTTTATAAAACAACTCCTTTTAAGGAACAAATATTCATTTGTAGTTGGAGCAGTATTTCTGAAACTTTAGCAGGTATCAGAATCATCCGGAGAGCTTGTGAAAACATTGATTCAAAAGACCCAATCATAGAGCTTCTGGTTTGTTAGGTCTGGGGTGGGGCCCAAGAATTTCCATTTGTAGCAGGTTTCCAGGCAATGTTGATGTTGGTCTGGAGAACACACATTGAGAACCATTGGATTAGAAAAAATAATGTGTAATGAATGATTTGTACAGTCACAGCTACCTAAAAGTGAAAGCTTAGCTGTTACTATTACCTAAGGTACCGAGTTTAGAATTGTTAATAAACAGTAAACATTCCTTGAATGCCTACTATGAACTAGACACTGTGGTAGGTTTGAAGAGCTTATACCCTGGGTGAGGAGAAATGTGGGGTCACATGGGGACAAATAGGAGAAAAATCACCTGCTCTTGGGGTTTATGGAGAACTTCTTGTAGCAGATGACTCCTGAGTTAAGTTTTGACATGAGCAAATGTTACCTAGGTCAGTAGAAGCTGAACAATTCTTACAGACAGAGAGAATAACCCAAGAAACTAAGAAAAGGTTGAAACAGCAGTTTTTATTACAAAGATGAAAGCTTGAGTTATAGAAAATAGGCAGTGATGTAGTTTCGCTTTCAAGAAAGTAAATTTGAGGATAGAAGAGAATAATATAGTTTTGTTTTTAGCAAATATTTGTGTGTCACCCAGTGTATGGAAGTGGTTTTATTGTGTGTGTTGTTTGTTTGTTGTTAAAAAGTGGCTTGGTTTGCATTTTGTTGGGATTTTCAACATTTTCTCATGGTAATTGATTAGAAAAAGGCAAAAATGGGGGGAAAATTTGTCAAGACTATTCATTTTAGTGATTTTAAATAATCTGTACTCTTAATGAATCTCAACTATGCTCAATATATTGTCATTTCTAAATTTTGGATTGATGTTATTTGGTGAGAATTATTTTACTTCAGCTAATGTGAAACTGCATATGTAGCTTAAAACAGAAATGGCACTTTAAAATAAAATTTCAATATCAAGTAATGCCAAATCATATTAATCAACTTGAGTATGTTAGAAACTAATTCTTTTTTGTGGAATTTTGAACTGCTTCATGGGCAATAGAGGAACTGCACATCACAGTTACCCCCCTCCCAAAAATATAATGCTCACTTCAAAAGAAAAACTTCCTTCTTCCTCAGATAGGAAAAAAAGATGGATAAATTAACAGGAACTAAAAGCAGAGGCACAACTACTATATAAACAAATAATACAAAAATGCATGAAACTGAAAAATGATCATGGCACCTAAAGTTAGCATTAGTCTCTTTTCTATGTATCAGGCTGACATATTAGAAAATAAAAAATTATATATATATATATGATTTTCATATACATATATGAAGCACATATCTTGAATAACAAAGGCATCTCAATTTTGAAGTAAGGATTTTTTTTAGGTAAATCCAAAAAGCAAGAAAATGATTTAGAAATGATAAAATAGGTCTGTATTTCAAATAGAATATAAAGACATAGTGAACAGGAAGAAAATGAAGCTAAAAGAGTTCAGTATGATGAAAGACAGTCTATTGCTATAGTAGCTCAACAAGTCAGAATCCTCAGGAAGTGCACAGTCTTTGGTGTGTTAATATGTCTTCAAATGGAGCTGTTTAAATCATTTACTGAGATTTAATAGCTAAATATAGGCACAGTAACAGTATATTTTATAACCTTTTTGGATCAAAGAATATTCACACACTTATTTGTGGGTAGAATATGCTTAACTCTTAGCAATATAATGGTGCCATTTGACATTGCAAGAAGGGTAAATAGTAACACCCCAAAATTATGACAACTATTTTAAAAATGTAATTAATTTAATTAGAGCACCAGAAACAAAGAAATTCTGGAAAAGGAGCAGCAGGAGAGAATTTCACTAACATCTTTCACAAATCTCGACTGTAATTTAGCGTTTAAATAATCCTTTTGTCAAAATAGTGAACTGGCTTTCTGCAAAGGACGTCTTTCTGCAAAGGGCGTCTTTGAACTGGTTTTTACTTGTGGAGCTGTTTTGTGTACTGAAGAGTATCCACTTGTCAAGATGCCATTCTGAAACCCAGATGAGTAGCTGAGAAGCTCATTTTGCTTGCCCTCGGGACAGCTAAGCTTTACATTTTTGATGACAATGGAATGCAGTAGTTTATGTCAGGTGTATGTGTGTGTGTGTGTGTGTGTGTGTGTGTGTGTGTGCATGCGCGCACACGGGTGTTATTCTACAGCTTCTGTTTGAGGTTCACCTTACTTAATTACAAAGTAAGCGTGAAGCAGGGAACACCCTTTGCAACTAACCTTCACTTTTCATCTCAGAATTGTGCACTCTGCAAAAATCTGATCTTCTCTCCATTTTAGTTTTAAAAATAGTTTATATAAAAAGTGAGAAGCAACAAAACAGAAATTTTAAAAATGTACACTAAGGTGCTTTGCTTGCTTCAAAGATAGAAATACTGTGTTTCTTATTTCTATTGCATTTTAGAATTTAGAAAAGCAGAAAGAATCCAGAAGGTCGTCTTTGGCCGTTTTATTAAACAGCCATAGGTCTTGAGAAACTGATTCTATGTGTCTGTAAGTTTACTCAGAGTTCCAGTGACACCAGCTTTACTTCTATAAAAAAGACATTATTGATGATTAAACTTAAAATACTTTTGAGATTATTATAATTAGAAATTCAATGTATATAATTGAATAAAGCAATAATTTCTTGAGTTATAGTATTAAGTAACATATTTTATAATATCTACATAGCTAACAAAATATCTGTATCATAAACCTTGGCTATACATAACTCAGGTGGTTTGTTTCTGGGGATACAATCATAATAGGGAGAAAAATCAGTGATGTAATTGTGACAAAATAGCTTCAACCCAACCTTTAGTTGTATAATTTTGTTGAAGTTTCTGCATATGTATAGCAAAGGAATTGGACTATATCTCTAAAATTCAATTTCTAAAAATTCTATGATTAAATAAGTAAACAGATCCACAGGAGGGAAAACGCTGCAAAAATTCAGGAAATGTGATTATCTTTCTCCCTTCCTTCTTTTCCTTAGCTGTTTAGCTTATGAATCCCGCCTTTAATAAAAGTGAATAAATTATATTGATATAGCACATGAGAAACTTATGTTAAAAGCTTACAAGAAGAGATGGAGAATGGTAAAGATACAGTTCAAAGAAGTGATAAATGTCTGGGATCAGGAAATGTTGTTCTGGTAGAGCTATTTGTTATATCAACAATAAGACTGAGATAGGAAGCTTTGAGCTGAAGGATGTGGGTAACGAGTGTCAGGGAGGCCCTGGAAAAAAAGCTCAAGTCAATGGCATTAGCTGAGCAATGGAGATTGAAAATTAGGTTTAAATATTTCGATGCACCCGGTCACAGCCATGCCAATGGGTAGTGCATTTCAGGGACTCTTCCTTTGCCGGCAATTCAGTTTTCCTAAAACACCAATCTCACCAGGTAGACTTCCAAGAAGATAATTAATTTTCTGCTCATGCAGCAAAATGTGTAAGGGGAAAAAAGCAAACAGATTCCTGGTCATATAGAAACAAATAAGGCAGATGGGAAAGGCAATGTAGTATGGTAAAAAATTCACAGACCTGACATTGACTCTAACAAGATATTTCACATAGGGCAAGGTTTTTTTTTTTGTCTTTTTAATCCTTTTGGTTGTCAATTTCCTCATGCATAAGATGGAGTTTATACCAATCCTCACATAGCAGTGATATGAGGATTAAACGAAGCAAGACTTGTAAAGCGTCTCACATAGTGCCTGGAAATAATGGCTGCTCTCCCTTCAGTTTTTCCTTTTTTTTTCCCTTTTTACACTTTTTCTTTTTCTTGCTCCTGATGTTTTCCCCACTCTCTCACCAAGTAAGAAACAGAAGTTTCCAAGTAAAAGATCCTCTTAATATCCAAATGGCCTGTTGGGTGGCTCCTTAAGGTCTTAGAGTCCTAGAGGGGGATGTTTCTTCCTAAAATCCCTCAGAACACAGTTTCCAGTAGCTTGGACTCCTGAGCTGCTCTCCAGGGTGCTGCTGGGCATTTTTAAGATTCTCTCCTCAATGGGGAGTTGCTTTTATCTTCCTAGGGGCTCTAAAGTACTTCCTGGAATTAGAGCTTTTGTGGAGATATTTATTGGCAGTGACAGACAGAGCTCTTTATCTCTTCAAAGAGCAGCTCTACCAAGAAGGAATTGTTTGGCCATGTCTAGGAGTACAGGGGCAAATCTGGACATGATTTTTACTGCTTGAACTGCAAAGCTATTTGGGTTAACACTGAAATTAATTTTTTTTTCTGAGCTATATTGTAGGATTGCATTATATATAAAGTTTACTTTGAAACTTTCCAATGGCACCTCTTGGTTTAATCAAGATTGACATTTTTGTTAATCCCAGTAAAGACTCTATCTAGGGTACTGCCTTAAAGTGTGTCTCAAAAACACCTGAGAAGTAGGACTCTATTTGGATTTAGCCATTGTGCCTGTTCAATTGTTCTTGCCTGAGAGTCAGGGGAACACAGGACGTTTTCACACTGTTTTCAAATCAGTTCAGTTTATGAGGGGTGATACTCATCGTGTACTTGTAGGCTAATGGGTGCAAAATACAGATTCTGCCCTCAAAAAGTGCAACTTTGAGATAGGGTGATGTTTCAGGTCCATTAGTGTGAAATTTAGGAAGTAGAACTGATATGGTTTGGCTCTGTGTTCTCACCGAAATCTCATGTTGAATTGGAATCCCCAGTGTTGGGGAAGGGACCTGGTGGGAGGTGATTGGATCACAGGGACAGATTTCGCCCTTGCTGTTCTCATGATAGTGAGTGAGTTCTCACCAAATCTGATGGTTTAAAAGTGTGTGACACTTCTCCCTTTGCTCTCTCTCTTTCTCCTGCCACCATGTGAAGGCATGCTTGCTTCCCCTTTCGTTTTTGCCATGATTGTAAGTTTCTTGAGGCCTCCCAGCCATGCTTCCTGTACAGTGTGTGGAACTGTGAGTCAATTAAACCTCTTTTCTTTATAAATTACCCAGTCTCAGGTAGTTCTTTGTAGCACTGTGAGAATGGATGAATACAGAAAGAACTAAAGGGTTATTATTGACAAGCGAGCACTTTTAATGTTTTGCCTTGTGAAAATGTAGTAGTTCAGGTAAAACAAAACAAAAGAAGAAAAAGTTCAAGAGTACAGTTTGGTGCAAAAGTAATTGCAGTTTTTGCCATTGAAAGTAATGAAAATAGAAAATGTCCCTGATAAAGTTTACCAAATAGTAATAAATATGCTTTCCACAACATACTCTCACAATTTTATTGAAACAGTTTCTGGGACTCTGGGTAGTTTTCCAGACTCTGATGATGAGCACAGTAGTTACCACTGGCAGACGTGGGAGGAGCAGGCAGCTTGGCTCCGTCTCTGGGAAACATCGAAAGATTAATACAATGGGCAGCTCAAAATCCAGAGCTGGGTGAAGCCGTCAGGACTCGGCCTAAGTTTGTCACTTCAGAGTGGGCACCACATAACTGACTGACTTCCCAAGAACTGTGGGTGGCAGGTCATGCCACCTGGTTCAGTACTGCTACATCTTACCTGCAGAGCTTGGAACATTCCTTTTGTTCTAGTAGATAAGTGAAGAAGAGCCAACCTCTTAATGAAATACACTTCCCTTGAATGTGTATCTCATAGGCTGTTTGACTGTTATGAAAAATGTCATCTACGAAAATAATGGTATGCATGTTGCTAAACGACATAAGATGTTATTGCCGGAGTCAATATTTCAGAATTAAGGATGGTAATCTAACATTACTGCTTTTAGCTGTCCCTGAAGATCCTAAATTGAATTATTATTTTAAACTTGTAGATTGCAGCGTAATCAGTGGGTAAAAGTATGGGCTCTGGCATTAAACTGCCTGGATTTCCTGCTGGACAAGTTACTTAACCATTTTATGCCTCGGTTTCCCCATCTGTAATATCCCTTTCCTCATACGGTGATTGTGAAGCTTACATGAGTTAATGCATACAATGGTACTAGAAGCATGCCTCGGACATAATTATCATTATCTAAGGGTTTGCTGTTAATACACAAACTTATCCTATCCCACAGTTCCCAAGAATTTTAACATCAGGGTACCTAACCTACCTTTTAGGATTGTTTGAATGAGAAACTGAACAGTATCTGATATGGGTTACTGTTTCAAATAGTATGTGAAGGAGGTGAACATATGACAAGGTATATCTTTTAACATTGGTGCTTTATCTAGGAATTACATTGTTATTCCAGAAAAGTGTTTGTTACATTGTATTGGGTATATCACATGCGGTATATTTGAAAACTAATTGTTCACATGAAAGCATTGGCTGGCCTGGCAGTTATCTCATAACCTTGAATTTATCTCATTATTGAAAATGTCATAAAGGGATATCAGATATGTGTGGTGGCTCAGCTCATTGTCAAAGACATCTAATTTTTATCGTGAACTTTATTCTCCAGACTGGAGAATTTTATTCTCCAAACTGGTTCTATGGTTAAGATCAACAGCAGCAGTAGCAGCAGCAGCAGCAACAACAACAAAACTTCTTGATCATTACAGTAATCTTTTAAGGAAAACTTGAAAGGTTTCTAGGTTTATTTTCAACCTGTCTGGAAAAAATTCTCAATCTTGCTCTAATTGTCTCTACCCTGATAACTAAGTGCTTATATAACAGAGAATCGGAGTTCAGAGAACAAGATTCTTCAGATGCCTCACCAAGAAGCCACCTGTCAGTCCCACAAAGTGTAATCAGGCAGATGGTCAGCCCAAAAAGACACCGTGAGATGACTTGGAGAAGACTGGCCAAACAAATGTTTAGGTTTCTTGTCCTTCAACATGACATGGTGAAAATGTCAACTTACTAATATGGCTCTATGTCAGTATTTGCTTCCATCTAGTGAGATTCAGCTACAGACTTATCAAACTATTAATATATTCTGGATACTTTTTCTGTGAATATTCCCAATTTTTTTTAAATCACAAGATTAGTTTTATACCAACATATAGCATTTTATTCTTATTATGAAGGCAATTTAAATTTATTACAGAAAATTGAAAAAGAGAAATACAAAAAATAAAGCAAAAATGACTTGTAATCCTACTATTAAGATATATCCACTAACTTTTAGTATATTTTCTTCTAATTTTGTGTGTGTGTATGCACATGTATGTACATACTTAGGACCAGACTGCACGTGTTAGTTTACCTCTTGCCTTAAAAAAACAAAAACAAAAAAACTAAACATTAAATCCTAAGTATTTCCTCAACTTCAAATATTCTTTAAGATAATATTTCTAATGGTTGCAGGATATTTCATCATGTGGATGTACCATATTTTATTTATTAGATGTTTTAACTTTCTTCAATAACAGAAATAATGTTGCTAGAAATATTCTTACGCAGAAGTAACTGACCACAGTTCTGATTATTTTCTTAGAGCAATTTTCTGGAAGTAGGATTATTGGATAGGAACATTTTCAAGGCAATATTATTAAATTATTGTTAAGAAAGTTTGTCCCTGCGTGCACTTTCACCGGTGATAGATTAGCCATCACTGGCCTTGCTGCTCCCTGCAATGATTGCCAGTTATTATTTTAGGGAGGTGATGAGGATATTGGTTAAGAGCACAGACCCCAATTCTGTCACTTAGTAATTGTGTGGTCTTTACCAACTTATTTAAGCTTTTTGTGTATTACTTTATCTGCAAAATTAAGATTGAAACAATAGCACAGATTTTATAGTGTTGTGAGAATTAAGTGAGATAATAAATAGATCTGTAGCTCTTAATGTAGCCCCTGGCACATACCAACTATACGATACGTGTTTGCTATTATTAATATTGTAAATGACTGGCAACTTGACAGGCAAGGTGGTATATTACCATTATTTTGATTTGCATTACTTTTATTACTAGTGAAACTAAACATTGTTACTTCTGTTTCTTCTTTCTTATTTATTTATTTATTTATTTATTTATTTATTTATTTATTTTGAGACAGAGTCTCCCTCTCTCTCCCAGGCTGGAGTGCAATGGCACGATGTTAGTTCATTGCAACCTCTGCCTCCCGGGTTCAAGCGATTCTCCTGCCTCAGCCTCCTGAGTAGCTGAGATTACAGACATGTGCCACCACACCCGGCTAATTTTTGTATTTTTAGTAGAGACGGGGTTTCATCATGTTGGTCAGGCTGGTCTTGAACTCCTGACATCGTGATCCACCTGCCTTGGCCTCCCAAAGTGCTGGGATTACAGGCGTGAGCCACTGCGCCTGGCCCTCTTTATTTTTTTTGTATGATTACCAGTTTTCTGGTCATATTATTTATCCATTGTGGTAGGCATGGAGATGAGCTGCCCAAGGACCCATTTCAAGCAAACTTTTGTGCCCCAGGATCTGAGAGTGTACATCCTTTGGTGTTAGTGCCTTTAGGGATTATTTGACTGCAGAGGCTGCCTGGCCTGAGATCATGCCCCTTCTTAGGGTAGCTGAAATACAATGAGTGATAGATGTGGAAGTAGAGTCATATGTTGCTTGATGCCAAGAATGTATTTTGAGAAAAGTGTCATTAGGCCATTTTGTCATTATGTGAACACCATAGAGTGTGCTTACACGACCCTAGATGGTAAAGCCTACTACACACCTAGGCTGGATGGCAGACTCTTGCTCTAAGGCTACAAACCTGTACAGCATGTTTCTGTATTGAATACTGTAGGCAACTGTAACACAGTGGTAAGGATTTGTGTATCTAAACGTAGAAAAGGTATAGTAAAAATATAATATAAAAGATAAAATATGGCACTCCTGAACAGGGCAGCCCCATTATAATCTTATGGTACCACTCTTATATATGGTATTTGTTGTTGACCAAAGTGTCCTTAATGTAGTACATGACTGTATACAGGAAGGAACATCTTGGTCCAGTTTGAGACAATTGTGAATGGCCATTCTAGATCTAGAGCCCAATCTTTCCCCTCAACCTCACCATGGGATTAGCTGAAGCTGTCAGACCCCATATAACATCTCAATTTCTCCTGCCTCATTGTGCTATCCTGTCCCATCTTCCACACTTGCAAATAAATGTCTTAAACACTGAACTTCATCTCCATGCTGCTTTCTGGAGAATCCAAAAAGTGACACTCAGTTTTCTATCTGGATCTGTATTTCTCTTGTTGACTTGTTGGAGTTTTCTCTATATTAGGCTTGTAAACATTTGTCCTACTTATGAAAACTCTTTCTACTTTTTTTTTTTTTGTTTAATTTTGTTTTTCAATGTGCCTCTAATAAAATGTACAAAATGAATGCATTTTAAATGTACAATTCAATAATTTTTAGTAAACTTACACAATTTGACCAGTATAACCCAAGTTCATTTTTAGACTTAATACAATTTTTATCTTAGGGAGGTGATTAGGATATTGGTTGCGAGCACAGACCCTAGTTCTGTCACTTAATAATCATGTGGTCATTGTTTTTAAATGTGCTTCCATTAACAAAATGGATAGAATTGATCCATTTTGTGTATAATTGTACACTTAAAATGGATAATTTATATCCATTTTAGTATAAGTGTATTAGACACCTCCCTAAAATAAAAATTCATATATATGAATTTTCAATGCTTATGTTATCAAATCTATGACTTACATTGCTCTTGTGTTTTAAAAAATCCTTATTGTAATTTTAATTCTTTAAACCATTTGGAGTACTATTAGGTCTGATGTAAGTTAAGGTTAAAAATTTTTCCAAAAATTAATCAAACACACACTATTTATTAAACTTCCCTTTACTAATTTGAAAAGTGATGTTTATCTATTAAAAATTATTATATGTAACCATGTAGTCCCAGCTACTCAAGAGGCTGAGGCGGGAGGATTGCTTGAGTCCAGTGGGCTATGATTGCACCACTATACTCTAGCCTGGGTGACAGAATGAGACTGTCTCTACGAAACAAACAAACATACAAAATATATGTATATCTTGTAGGATCCACTCCTTGACTATAGACTCTACTGATCAATTTTGGGCCAGTACCACAATACCTTTAGAATATAAAGGTAAGATTTTGTAAATGTGTTAATTTTGGGGGTAAATTAGCCCTAATCACTCTTCTTTTTCTAAACGTTTTTGTTCACTTTTACATATTGTTCTCTCAAACGAACCTTAGAAGAGTTTTGTCAAGTTCCTATTCTATTTCCTAAAAACCATTCCTGCTACGAGTTTGAATAAAATTATATTAAGCCTAAAAATAAGGCCAGGTACTGGTGGCTCATGCCTGTAATCCCAGGACTTTGGAAGGCTGAGGCAGGCAGATCACTTGAGGTCAGCCAGTTCAAGACCAGTCTGGCCAACATGGAGCAAACCCCGCCTCTACTAAAAATACAAAAATTAGCTGGGTGTGGTGGTGCACACCTGTAATCCCAGCTACTCAAGAGGATGAGGCAGGAGAATCACTTGAACCTGGGAGGCAGAGGTTGCAGTGAATCAAGATTGTACCACAGCGCTCCAGGCTGGGCAACAGAGTGAGACTCTGTCTCCAAAAATAAAAAAATAAAAAAAGCCTAAAAATGAACTTGGGTTATGCTACTCAAACTGTGTAAGTTTACTAAAAATTATTGAGTTTGTACACTTAAAATGAATTAATTTTGTCCAAACTGTATACTTAAAATGGATTAATTTTATCCATTTTATTAATTATGGTATCCTTAAAGTATACCTCAATTGAGCTATTTTTTAAAAATGAGCTTTCTATCCAGAAACTTCATATCTCTACTTATTAAGGCCTTTTATGTTGTGTTTTATTTATATTTTTAATAATGTTTATTAGTTGTGTTTACCTCTAGTAGATTCCACCATGAATCATTTTATGATGTTGCTGTTAGGTAGCCTCAAGTGAATTTCTGTTTCTGTGATTGAATTTATGCGGCCATGAGATCTGGAGGGCAGAAAAGTCATTGTGGCATCTGCTTGATCACTTGCTAAGGAGATGGACTGGAACCATGCTCCTTCTGCTGGTGTTCTGAATGTCAGTGCCTTCAAGCTGGGCAAGCACATACATGTGGAACTCACCTGGGGGTGAGGCAACAGAGCATGAAAGAGGCTATAGAGAACAGGATCTGGGTGCTTCCCATACAGCCATGCCAGTTTAGATTTTTTTCAAGACCACAGTACTAGCCAAACAAAACCTCCTCTATCATCTAAATCCAGCTCACTGGCCTCCAATTTGTATCCCTTTTTTGGGCTACCTGAAGTTTGTACTGAGCTACCTGCTCTGAGAAGTCATCACCAATATATACATGAAAGGAACAAAGATTCTCAAGATCTGGTAACTGCTGAATTGGGGTGAGCTGATATTTCTTCATAGGTAACTTCCTGTAACTCACAGGCAACCTTGACAGAGAAAGGTGTAGTAGGTAGCCAGGAGATGTGCTGTGTGCATGAGAAGGCTGGGGATTCTATGCTAGAGTGTTAGTTCCAGGCAGATATGATTTAGGATGGGATTAATCAAAAGTGGACTCTATAACAATGAAGGGTTCTTGTGTTGTTGCCTGTTCCTCACTAATTTTACTGCAACATCCACTAAGAATCTATTTGAAAGACTTAATTCAGGCTGGGTGCCATGGCTCATGCCTGTCATCTCCTCACTCTGGGAAGCCAAAGTAGGAGAGTCGCTTGAGCCTAGGATTTTAAGACTAGCCTGGGCAACATGGTGAGACCCCATTTCTGTTTTTAACAAAAACACTTAATTTATATTTTAAATTTGAACTATAGAATATGGTCAAGTTTCAAAACTCATTACTTGGCTATATGTAATTATCAAAATATATTCTTGTTAACATAGGTGTGGCAACATTTATAGATTATTTAATGATGAGATATCATCTTACATATAGCTTTTATTGATATAAAAATTTTTTAGAAAATAAAAATATTAAAAAGACCACTCTTCTATTTTGTACTTGTATTTTTACAGCATATTCCCTGTATTTTTCTATTTAAATTGACAAGAAAATGTCTTTTTCTTGCCCAAAGACTTTTGGCCAATTATTCAATGAAGGAATGACTATTAATTCACTTACATGGATTGTGTTAGCTTGGTTCTGATTAGAAGGGGCTTGTATCTTAAAATGACACATAATCTCACCAAATAAAACATCACTGTTTAGTATGTCAATATAACCTTTGATAATTAAAAAAATATACCTGATGTAAATGATGAGTTGATGGGTACAGCACACCAACATGGCACAAGTATACATATGTAACAAACCTGCACATTGTGCACATGTACCCTAGAACTTAAAAGTATAATAAAAAATTAAAAAAAATAATAATTAAGACTTTGTCTTACAGTTTCCAAGACAAAATGTTTAGTTTGCACAATTTTTAAGACTGACCAATAAGTTACATTGTCTTAATTAAGATGTTCTTAAAATTTTTTTCTAACTTACGAACATCTTTAATTTTTAATTTTATTTGAAAATACAGTATGTTTTATGCAAATGAAAAAATAGTAATAGGTATTTCTAAAATTTATAGGACAGGCTTAATTTCTTATAAAAATCTCATAGTTTCTCAATACATTATCATTATCATTATTTTTATGGTAATTATTTCAGTTTCTTTAACTGAATTTTATATTTGTCTTAAAAATTTAGAAATGGATAATATATTGTTCAATTATTTCCCGGGTCATAATAGTCTGGAGCTTCTATTTTATTATATGAGGGGTTTCACAAAATTAGTTTTAATTAATGATACCATTAACCAAATTCTCTGAATTATTAAATCTTTAAATTACCTAAATTATGGTAAAATTAAATATAAGGCTTTAAATCTATCTTAGGGTTCATTTTCTTCCAAAAATTCTCCTTCCCTGAAACTACATTCTAGCTCAGTTCTCTCTTAATTTATTTTATCACATTTTTCCAACAGATTAATACTGATCAATTAGTGATCTGAGTTAAATTTAATAACTGTGGCAAGTTTCCCAAAAGATGACTAAATTTGACCAAAGTTACAGACAAGGTGCTTACAAAAGAAAGCTTTGGCATAGAACCTTCTTCTGTTGGATTTAATAGAGTATCAACCATTGTGCTTATAAACTTTTCAACCTAGAGAAGAAAGTGCATCATCATTATCAACAACTACTACCACCCAACAACTCTGCACTGATGGCCATTTTAAAACTCAAAACAGGAATTCTTCATATTGAGTGGCATCCAGGCAATTTCTCCCTTAGTTTCCTCCACTATCTATTATACCACGAAACAAAGGTATTTCAGCCCTAATTACTAGTATTCTTTGCTGTTGGCATCTTGCTGGAATTTTGTTTTTTTCATAAAGAGACTTTCTTCCAAAATATTTTCAGCCTCTTAATCAGCTGTTAGCTGTCAGGAGCACAGCTGTTTCTTCCCCTTCTTCTGAGTTAAGGATTACTCCCCAAGTCAGAAATAAAAAATTCTTAATCACAAAGGACTTGGCATATTTTAGAATATAACAAGACAGCATCATAATTAATTTTGAAAAGACAGAACAAATGCTCTGACAGATTAGCTTGAATAAATGAAAGTTTCTAAGATAGTAAAATTGATTATTTTAGAAACTACTAACTAAGAATTCTGTATCTTTTCCATTTGCTATAACTATCTGTCAAAGTTCGATAAGGCGAACTTTGCCCCAAAGAAGTTGAGCTAGAGCGTAAGCAAGAAGTTGCTGTCACAGGTAATGGGAATTTTAATTAGGATGGGAATAGATGCCCAGGTTTGGGGATGGGCTTTTCTGCCATGTGTAGCATCTGAAGAAATAACACTGAATTTCTAAGATGCTATTGTCATTACCATTTTCAAGGGGCAGGGGAGGGTGAGAAAGCTCAGAGAAACAAATTCTAAAACATTCATGTTCTCCATAGCTGACAAAATCCAACCACATTCTGGATCAAGTACAATGCAAAATAGTAAGTCGCTTTCTGAAACACGAAGAGATTTTAGGTCACAGCAAGAAATAACAGATAATTCTGTAAAACATGCAACAACCACAAAAAACAGCATGGATGTGTTCATAAAATGTTCTTAATAATTTTCATTAATTGAACTTTGTTTTTGATGCCTTGAAAGAGTCTTCAGTTTTAGAGATATAATTTCTAGTATTTATTGAATGATTTGTATATGTGGTGCACTATAAATGCATTGTTTACATTATCTCATTTAATTCTCATATTTTTTTCAGAAATGGAGAAATAAAGCTTAAAGAGATTAAATAACAATTAGTAGTTGGTAAAGCTTAGATTCAAATTCAGTTCTATTTGCTTTTACATCAGAGAGATTTTAAAATAAGATTTTTCCTTTCAGATATAATGGAATAACAGGGACAATATTTATACTCCTACCTGAAGCAACGTCTGCCCCCTCAAAAAAAAAAAAAATCTGAAAAATTTCCAAATATAATGAAAGCCATAAATCCAGAGATCCAAGAAGGTGAAAAAATCTTAAGCATAAGAAACATGAAGATAATTGCTCCAATGCAAATTGCTTAAAACAAGTGATAAAAGAAAATATTAAAGGCAAGGATAAAAAGAAACATTATCTATATTTTGCTGAAAAAAGGTAAGCATGATAGCATACTTCTTATCAGAAATAATACAAGTCAGAAGATAGTAGAGCATCATATTTAAACTACTGAAAGAAAGAAATGGTTATTTTAGAATTTTCTATATAGTAAAAATATGTTTTAAAAAAGACATATTTTTTCAAATATTAAAAAAGCCAAAAGAATTCATAGTCATTAGATCCACGGTATAAAAAATGTTAAAACAAAAAAGTCCTTTGGAAAATGATACTAGATGAAAACCTGCATCCACATAAGAGAATAAAGAACACTGGAAATAATAAATATGTAGTTAAATGTAAAATACTTTTTTTGATTTTGGTTCAGTTTGTTGATCCTTTATTGTTTAAATAGAAGTAGTGTATTGTAGGGTTTATAACATGTAGAAGGAAAACATTTGGTAGAAGTAGCACAAAGTCCTGGAGATAGAAGCAGAAGTAAATTTTGTGAGCTTCTTACATTGTACCTAAAGTGTTATTATATTACTTGAAAGTAGACTGTGTTAAGTTAAAGATCTATCCTATAAAACGAAAGCACCACCACTAAAAGGATAAAAACAAATATGTAAGTCTTTGTTAGTTAATAAACTAACAAAGAGGATAAAGTACAATCATGAAAAAAATTAATCCAAAAAAGGTAGAAAAAAGAGAGCAAAAATCAGATGAACCAAATAGGAAACAAATAGCAAGATGGTAAATTTAAACCCAAGAATATAAATTATCATGATAAATGTGAATGCTCTAATTTTCATATTAAGAGGTGAGATTGGCAATTTGGATTAAAAAAGCAAGGCTAAACCTTATATTGTCTACAAGAAATCCACTTTAAATATAAAGAAATAAATAGAAGTGAAATAATGGAAAAAGACATACTACCACTGATCACAAGAAAGCTGGAGTAGTTATATTAATATCCATTGTAGTAGATTTCTGAACATATAATAAGCCAAATTATTTATGCATTGAATAACAAAAGTTAATAACAAGTTAATAACAGAGACAAACATTTCAAAATAGAAAAAGCTGACAGAACTTCAAGAAGAAATAGAAAAATCCTCAATCAGCGTCAGCGATTTCAATATTTCTTCTCGATAATTATAGAATAAGTAAATGGAATATCTACAGGATGTAGAATATTCGAATAACCCCATCAACAAACTTGATCTTTTATTTCTAGAACCCTAGACTCAATGAGCAGAATACACATTCTTTTCTAGTGTACCCAATACATTTATTAAAGTAAACTATATTTGGGATCATAAAACAAGTTTCATTAAATTCAAATCTAATAAAGTATATTCTCTAAAAATATAATTAAATTGGGAATCATTAACCAAAAAAATTCCTAAAAAGTTCATAAATATTTGGAAAATACATTATATAATTTTACATATCCCATGAGTTAAAGAAGAAATCAAAAGTGAAATCAGTATGAAGGTGAAAACACCACATATCAAAATTTGTAGACTATAGCCAAAGCAGTGATTAGAGAAAATTTTATAGCCAGAAATGTCTAAGTTAGTAAAGAAGAAAAGTTGAAATCATTCACCTCTGATTCTATTTTAAGAGACTAGGAAAAAGTGCAAACTAATGCCAAAGTTAACAGATAAAAGAAAAATACTATGTAGAGCAGAAATAAATTTTAAAAACAGAAAATCAATGACACTGAAAATCAGTGACAGACACTGAAAGCTAGTTCTTTGAATGAATTTACAAACTTGATAAACCTCTAGCCAGACTGATCAGAAGAGAGGAAACACAAATTATCAATATCAGAAATTCTAGAGCTGACATAGATACCATGCTACCTATGTTAAAAAGACAATAAATGGATAGTGCAAAGAGCTTTATGTCTCTAAATTTGATGGTTTAGATAAAATGGACACATTTCTTGAAAGACATAAACTACAAAAGTTCACTCTAGAAGGAAAAGGTAGCCAGAATAAGCTTGTGTCTACAAGGGAAATTGAAATTGCTAAAACCTTCCCACAAAGAAAGCTCCAGGCTGAGGTGGCTTCGCTAGGCAATTCTACAAACTTTGGAGGAATAAATAATACTAAGTCTACACAGAAGAAATTGGAACACTTACCAAATTATTCTATGAGAATAGCATTACCCTGATTCCAAAACCAGAAAAAGATGTTAGAGGACAAAAAGATTACAGACCGATAACTTTCATGAACATAGATGCAAAAACAGTTAACAAAATTTTCTAAATAGAATTCATTAACATTTTTTAAAAAGGTAATAAAACTTGATCAAGTGAGGATGATCCTGGAAATGCAAGTTTCATTTAACATTTGAAAATCAATCAGTTTAATTTCTCACATTAATAAACAAAAAATGCATAGGTTAAATTGATAGAGACTAGAAAAGCCACTGACAAAATTAAATATTTATCCCTGATAAACATTCTCTGAAAACTATGAATGAAAAGGATATTTCTCAACCTGATGAAAGGATCTATGAAAAGCCTACAGCTATGTCATCCTTAATACCAAAAGTCTGAGTGCCTTTTTCCTAAGATCAAGGCAAGGGTATTCTCTTTAATTCCTTCTATTCAACATTATACTAGCAGTTCTAGCCAATGCTATAAGGAAAGACAAAATAAATCAAAATTGAAATGGTAGAAGAATAAAATTCAGTTTTATTTCTATATGAAGTTGGAAGACTTACAATGTCTGTTTTTCAAGACTTATTACAGAAATCAAATAATGTGGTATTGGCATAAGAATAGAGAACTAGATCAATGGAAAGGCATAAAGAACCCAGAAACAAGCTCAAAATACATGGTGAAATGATTTTCAACAAAGACAATTCTATGGATAAAGGATAATAATTCCAGTAAATGATGCTGGAACAATTGGTCAGCCATCTGTAAAAAAAAGAAATTTGACCATATATTGCAACATGTAAAAATTAACTTGAAATGGTCCTTAGACTTAAGTGTGAAACCTAAAAAACATGAAACAACTGGAGATAAACATTTAGAAGTCTTTGTGGTCTTGGGTTAGATTATGAGTATTTAAACACAACATCAAAAATACAACGCAAAAAGAAAAAAGTGATATATTAGCCTGTGTCACAATTTAAAAAATTATTTGAAAGACACTATTAAGAGAATGCAAAAATTAGCCATGGACTGGGAAAATATATTTGAAAATTACATTTGTTAAAGCACTTATATCCAGAGTATTAAAAGAACTCCAAAATATGATAATAAGACAGCAAATAAACCAATTTTTAAAAGCCAAAAGATTTAAACAGATCATTTACCAAAAGACCTATGGATGGAAAATAAACATGAAAATATGCTCAACATCATTAATCATTAGGGAAATATAAATTAAAACCACAGACAGACACCACTACACACCCACTGAAATGACTATAATCAGCAAGACAGACAACAGAGTTGGTGATTATGTGGAGAAACTTGAACCTTGTTATTGCTGGTGGGATTTAAAATAAAACAGTTTGGCAGCTTCTTAAAAATGTAAACATTGATCTACCACAAGTTCCAAATATTCCCCCGGGAGAAATGAAATTGTATGTCCACACAAAGACTTTTACATGAATGTTCTTAGCAACTTTATTTATAATAGCTGAAAATTGGAATCAACCCAAATGTCCATTGCTATGTGGACATTTGCTATTATATGCATATATTTGCTATTATATATCCTCATAATGTAATACTACTCAGTAATAAAAAGCAACAACTATTAATCTATGCAGCAACATCGATGATTATCAGAATTGTTATGCAGAGTGGATTATCAGAATTGTTATGCAGAGTGGAAAAAGCTAGACAAATAGTATTATAAAAAATTCAAACTAATCTCATGACAGAAAGCAGAAACAGTGATTATCTCTAGAAAGGGATCAGGGGGTGGGGAGGTACAAGTGGGAGGGATTAAAAGGTAGCATAGGCCAGGCGCAGTGGCTCATGCCTGTAATCCTAGCACTCTGGGAGGCCAAGGCAGGCGGATCATGAGGTCAAGAGATCGAGACCATCCTGGCCAATATGGTGAAACCTTGTCTCTACTAAAAATACAAAAAAATTAGCCGGGCGTGGTGGCACGCACCTATAGTCCCAGCTTCTCAGGAGGCTGAGGCAGGAGAATCGCTTGAACCCGGGAGGCGGAGGTTGCAGTGAGTCGAGATCATGTCACTGCACTCCAGCCTGGCAACAGAGCGAGACTCTGTCTCAAAAAAAAAAAAAAAAGTACATAAGGACACTTTTAAGAGTAATTTATTGCCTTGATTCTGGTAATGGTTTCATGAGTGTATACATGTATCATAAGTTATTATATGATACATTTTAAATATGTGGAATTTATTATATGTTTTTATATTAAATAAAGCTACAGATAAATGTATAAGAGACAAACATATGTTTGAATATAATTCATAATTTATTTGAAAATCTTGAATTATATCCTTAGGTATGTTTGACTTGAATTCCGTTGTGTCTGTAACTATAACTGCTTGAAACTCCATTGAAAGCATTGGACAGAGCCACACATCAAAAAACTTACCCACCATGATCAAGTCGACTTCATCCGTGGGATGCAAGGCTGCTTCGACATGTGCAAATCAGTAAATGTAATCCATCACATAAACAGAACCAGTGACAAAAACCACATGGTCATCTCAATAGGTGCAGAAAAGGCCTTTGATAAAATTTAACATCTTGCTATCAGGCAAGAGAAAGAAATAAAGGGTATTCAGATAGGAAGAGAGGAAGTCAAATGGTCTCTGTTTGAAAATGACATGTTTCTATATTTAGAAAACTCCATCATCTCAGTCCCAAAACTCCATAAGCTGATAAGCAACTTCAGCAAAGTCTCAGGATATAAAATCAATGTGCAAAAATCACAAGCATTCCTATACACCAAAAATAGACAAGCAGAGAGCCAAATCATGAATGAACTCCCATTCACAATTGCTACAAAGAGAATAAAATACCTAGGAATAGAGCTAACAAGGGATGTGAAGGACATCCTCAAGGAGAACAACAAACCACTGCTCAAAGAAATAAGAAAGGACACAAACAAATGGAAACATATTCCATCCTCATGGATACGAAGAATCCATATCATGAAAGTGACCATACTCCCCAAAGTAATCTATAGATTCAGTGCTATTCCCATCAAAGTACCATTGACTTTCTTCACAGAATTAGAAAAAACTACTTTAAATTTCATATGGAACCAAAGAAGAGCCTGTATAGCCAAGAGAATCCTAAGCAAAAAGAACAATGCTGGAGGCATCATGCTACCTGACTTCAAACTAGACTACAAGGCTACAGTAACCAAAACAGCATGGTACTGGTACCAAAACAGATATATAGACCAATGGAACAGAACAGAGACCTCGGACGTAACACCACATATTTACAACCATCTGATCTTCGACAAACCTGACAAAAACAAGCAATGGGGAAAGGATTTTCTTTCAAAAAATGGTGCTGGGAAAACTAGATAGCCATATGCAGAAAACTGACACTCACCCCCTCCTTACACCTTATACAAAAATTAACTCAAGGTGGATTAAAAACTTAAATGTAAAACCCCAAACCATAAAAACTCTAGGAGAAAACCTAGGCAATACCATTCAGGACATAGGCATGGGCAAAGACTTCATGACTAAAACACCAAAAGCAATTACAGAAAAAGCCAAAATTGGCAAATGGGATCTAATTAAACTAAAGAGGTTCTGCCCAGCAAAAGAAACTATCATCAGAGTGAACAGGCAACCTACAGAATGGGAGAAAATTTTTGCAATCTAACCATCTGACAAAGGTCTAATATCCTAAATCTACAAGGAACGTAAACCAATTTACAAAAAACCCCACAAACAATTCTGTCAAATGTGGGCAAAGTATATGAACAGACACTTCTCAAAAGAAGACATTTATGTGGTCAAAAAACATATGAAAAAAAGCTCAACATCACTGATTATTAGAGAAATGCAAATCAAAACCACAATGAGATATCATCTCACACCAGTCAGAATGGTGATTATTAAAAAGTCAAAAAAACAACAGATGCTGATGAGGCTGTAGAGAAATAGGAACGCTTTTACAGTGTTGGTGGGAATGTAAATTAGTTCAACCATTGTGGAAGACAGTGTGGCGATTCCTCAAGGATTTAGAACCAGAAATACCATTTGACCCGGCAATCCCATTACTGGGTATATAACCAAAGGAATATAAATCATTCTACTATAGAGACACATGCACATGTATGTTTATTGCGGCACTATTCACAATAGCAAAGATACGAAAGCAACCCAAATGCCCATCAATGATAGACTGGATAACAAAAACATACACCATGGAATACTATGCAGCCATAGAAAAGAATGAGATCATGTCCTTTGCAGGGACATGGATGAAGCTGGAAGCCATCATCCTCAGCAAACTAACAAAGGTACAGAAAACCAAACACTGCATGTTCACACTCGTAAGTGGGAGTTGAACAATGAGAACACATGGACACAAGGAGGGGAACATCACACACTGAGGCCTGTTGTGAGGTGTGGGGCTGAGGGGAGGGAACCTAGAGGACGGGTCAATAGGTGCAGCAAACCACCATGGCACACATATACCTACGTAACAAACCTGCACATTCTGCACATATATCCCATAATTTAAAGTAAAATCAAACAAAATAAAAATTTAAAAAAGATTTTTTTTTTTTTTTTTTTTAAAAGCACTGGACAGAACAATGAGAACTAGCACTAATTCCAAACATTGTCAGTACAGGAGTAAGAATATACAAGAACATGTTCAGTTGTTTGGACAGCCACTCTTTCTGGTTTGTTAAAGTTATTAGTGTCCATCCTTAAACTTCCTATGCTTTAGATCATAATTATTTTTAAAATAATTACAGAACTCAAGATATCAAGAGAAATCATTTTTAAACAATTGGAGTTACTCACTCAAAATGGACATTATACAACTTTGAATCTTCACCTTATAAAAACCTTTTTGAAGAATGTTTTCAGAGTCAAAATTGTGTAATGGATTTTTTTTTTTTTTGGCAAAGGGAAGGAATCTTATATTTAGGACCCATGGCAGTCCAACTTCTACCTCTGATTCATTGTAACCAGGAGCAAGTTTCTCAGACATCTCCAAGACACACCAAACTCTAATATGAAGCTCTTTTCTCCTTCCTGCACAAATAAGCCACAGTGTGTGGAGAAAACTCTAGACTGGGATGAAGAAACATGCCTCAGGATCAACTGTGTCCACTTCCGCAAAGGACTATTATACAATCACAAGAAGAAAACAGACACCAGTATTTCTTCATATTTTAACTGATTGTTGACATTTTGTGTTCCTAGGGTTTACTGAGACATACAAAATTATGTTTAAAATTGCTTTCTGATGATTATTAAATTTAAAATATAGATCCTTACCTGATAGCTGGCTACAAGTGACCGGAAGACCTGAATCAGATTTTGGATATCTTGCCAGAGACCATGATATTTGTTGGTCTTAGCAGAAAGATCCTACAATAAAACTGCCCACACCCACTAGGTCCAGTAGCAATTTTCATGGGAAGGTTATGTCAGTTACCTTCAAATAGTGCTCCTTCAGTGTGAGTGCAGATGCCCAGGAATCCTGTAAACATGCAGATTCGGGTTTCATATGGAGAGGACTGGCATTCTGAGTTGCTGTTGAACTTGCAGCTGATGTCATTGCTGCTGGTCAGTGAATCACATTTTGAGGAGCAAGACCTCAGATTTTTGCTGGACTCTTCCTGAGATGTGAGGATTTGTTGTTCTGTCTCAAAGAGCAGCCATACAAATCATGGACCTGAAATTGTCTGTAGCAGTTAGGATTAGGATTAGCCGTAGGTGCCTATTAGTGGCTTAGACAAGATAATTTCTTTCTTGAAGTAGGGAGTCCAGGCCTGGTATGGTGGCATCATTGCATCAAGACCCATTGGTCTTTCTCTCTTGCTGGTCAGTCATATTTAGCATATCACTTTAGGGTCCAAGATGACTATTTGTCAGCTGCTTAATTTTAATTGAGTCTGCAAGAACACTGAGGTGGCAGAAAAGGCTGTAACTTTTACCTGTAGTGATAATTCTTGGAAACTATATAGGCAAATTCTATTTACATCTTACAGGTCAAGTGGTCTCATAGCCACACCTAGCTGCAAGGGAGACTGGGTAGCAATGTGCTCAGCTACAAAGTGGAATTCTGTTTCAAGATGGGAGGCTGGACTTTGGGAGGCAACTAGCAGCCTCTGCTACAGTGTCTATGAACTGATTTTGGTTAAAAGTACTGCAATTCTCAATGCATTAAAGCTCAGTTCAGCAATGAGCCGTGTAACCTTGGACTTAACCTATATATAGCTTAGTTTTTTGGTTTGTAAAATAAGGGGCTTACACCAGGACTGAAATAGCAGGAAAATTGTAGAGAGAGGAGTGGAACAGTCTCTGATAGTTAAAACATACCTGAGGAAACGTATCTGTCTTGCCAGGCAAGAACAATCTCTACTTCCACATATACTCAGGCTTATAGGTTACAATTTCATCATCTTTCCTCTCTTATTCTCCCGTCCAGTCTGCCTTCAATGTGCAATATAGTTTATGTGGAAATTATTTCCCATCATGGCTCTATTTCTTTTCTTCAATACGGACAACACTTTCAAAATATTTAACAAGTAGCAGTTAAAGAATAACATCAACTAAAATTTTTTAAATGCTGTTTTTTTTCCCCCAGAAACTACTGCTCATGTTTACTTAAACAGGGTACCTATTTCCAACTCTGACTTTAATAGTTTCTTAAAAAGAGTGAAGGATATCTGTACAGCTTCTGAGGAATATAAGAAAGTATGTATATTTGTGTCAGATGACATCATCTCTTTCTGCTAAGTGAAAGGACAAGGTGGACAAGTATTGAGGATCTTATTCAGCTTTTGAAAGTTAAGGAAGGGGACTCAAAATAATATATATTTGTTGTACAATTTAAGGGAGTATTTTAAAAGGAGAAAATAAATCATGGTGTGAAGGTTTATTGTGTATGTTTTGCATTAAACCATAAAGCATTCCATAAGGTTCATGGGGTCTATGAAATACTATATTCTAACCAGAAAGTACCCATGCCTAATCCTGTTTAAGCTACTATCACTGGATATGTAAGGCCCTGATGGTTTATACATATGAGCAACCATGTGTAAAGTCTGTAACAATCTACATGAAGGCGTTTTACTGACCAATTTTCATCCTCTTACATAAAGGAAATTGGACTCCAGGGGCATGCGTATTTATTAAATTCCATTTCCCTCACTTGCTCATTAAAAATCTGTCCTTCTTTTTAAACAATTCCCTTATATAAAACTAGAAACTACGGAAGCATACTTTAAAATTTTAGACTTTTCTGTTTTTTAGCATTTTGAAGAATAATAAGTCTCAAAATTACAAGAACTCCCATAACTTTAGAAAATACAAATAGAGATGTTAGCATAATTTGAGGTCATAGTAGATATATTATTTAATTTTATTAAGTTTCTCTGACTTCCCCAAGACCCACCGAACTTCTGTATGGAGCTCTTGCCTTCTTTCTGCACAAATAGTATTGTAGAAAATTCAGACTAATCTAGCTGCAGTGTTTGGGAAACACTTCCTTTTAACCACTATTATCATTCAGGGTCCAGCTAGGAGACAGGAAACACATAGTAATCTGAATAATTAAAGTTTCTTACAGATAATTATCAAATAGTAGCTAGGGACTAATTACTAAGAGGTAAAGAGAACTTCCAGGAATACAGGAACAGCAGAGAATGCAGTCACTGATGCCATGGCTAAGTCCAAGTACCGAGCTTCCATGCTGAGATTCAGTCCTGTTAGAGAGGGCATGGCTGCAGCCCACTGGATGGAGGAGAAGCTCCCTGGTGTGGGACGGTAGGACAAACACGAAACTTCTTGCTGGGATGCCAGTGAAACTTACTGGGAAATCAGCTAGAACACAGGCAGAACACTGTTGGAAACCATTCACTGAGGTGCCTGCCAGACTTTCTGGGTTGCTGGCTGGGGTACCAGTCGAACTTGCTAGGCAGCTGACTGCAGGGTTGCTGCTGGATTGCTGGGTAACTGAGCACTACCAGCGTCCCACATGATGGCAGACACTGCAGGAGCTGGAAGGGAGGAAACACTTGAGTGAGGAGACATTCTTTTCTTCGCCAGTGTTCCACTATCGCCCTCTACTGATAATGCTTAGAACTGTGCCAATCGACAAATGGAGTCGACAAAAGGAGAAATGTTTAGAGGGTCCAGCTGCAGTTTCACAAGGCAGTACGATGAGGAATTTGAACTTGAGGAGCAATAAATAGATAGCCGGCACAAAACTATACTTTTTTTAAAAAAAAATTTAAGTAACTGAAGAGGAATTTGAATTATTAAAGTGGAAAAGTATGACACTTTTTACAGCTCTAATCTGGTACTGTAACTGGTGTTGTTTGGGAAATTAATATTTGTCTAGATAGATTCATGGAAACATGCCATAATTTATAGGGGAAAGTCTATGGGGTCAAATTAAAGCATTTTAATAAAATTAAAGTATTTTAATCTGAAAGATTGTCCAATCCCTCATTCTAGAAAATAGAGGAAGACTGAAACCTAGAAGAATTGAGTGACTTATTCAAGGCTAAAGAATTAGTTAGTGAAAGAGATGACTGATTTGCTCAATGAATATTTATTAGGTTCTACTGGGTGCTGTTGGTCCAAGGTGCATTAGATACAGCAATGAACAAAATGGAGTCACTTTCTGCACTCACGGAGCTTACATTTTGGTAGAGGGCATGAGACAGTAAACTGAGAAACAAATGAATACATAATAATTTGGGTATTAAAGGTGTTATGACCAAAAAAAGCAGGGTAAGAAGATAGAAAGTAATGTAGGTGGGATAGGACGGGGGATGCTGTGCTGTTTATATTGGTGCCATTTAAGCAGAAACTTGAACGTTCTCTTAACTTCCAATCCAAAACATTCAAATATCAAATTTAAATATGTTTTTCTAATTGTATTTGTATCTTTTGTATTTGAATTCATGTTTTTCTGAATAAGAATACCTTTGTATCCCTTTAGGAATCAAAGTTGAATAATGCCACAATTTCTTTCCTCTCTTCTTTTTATAAAGGGTACTACAGTTACCTATTTTCACAGTGTTTCTGCTGATTACACCTCAGGAAGCTAGGCAGATGTTACTTACAGGAAACCTGGTTAAAATGGACACAAGTTATATCCTCTGCCTTTTCAAAGCTCAGACTGACCACATATTTTGGCAAGTTTCAACTGGTTACTAGATTTCTGGCTATTCAGATACTGTACATCTCCTAAGGGCAATGTTGAAAATGCTGAAAATCATTCAACAGTTAGAGCCCCATATAAGATGATATTTCAGCACTGAGATATTTCTTAATTATATGTGTTTCCACTGTATGTGTAAATAGGGAATAAAAGTTGCTGAAATGCCATTAACAATAGCTGTGGAAATTTTGCTGTTTTGAAACTATATGCACAGAAAGAGGGTGAAACATTTCATGGTCAATAGGCGATTGGGCTATTTTTTGACACACACAGCTGACTTGAAGGTCATATAATTGATATTACTGTCAAACTTTTAAAATGTTGTCTTAAATAGGCAATGGAGTCACAGAGATACAATGGAGTTTTCCTAGCTGGAAGAAAAAAATTCCTCATTTTAAGTATTTTGAAAATGTCACCAAATTTTAATTTGATTTCAACTGGACCTTTTGCAATGTAATTAGAAAATACAGGACCAATCTGTATTTCCTTATAGCTGGTCATTTATCCTATATAGCTCTTTTGGTTTGTAACTCCACTAATCAATGTAAAATGAATTGCACTGAGGTTTCAATGTGACAAAAAATTGGTGATTTCAAGAGATTGCATGAAAATTCTGCGTTAGTTAACACAAAATTTAAAATACCTCATTGGTTATTAAAATTACTTTGCTGAATTGTGTATAGATAAATGAATACATCTGTTAAATTTAGTTGAAATTGTAATACAAATGGAAATATTTTAAAGATGCTGATTACCTTGTTTATATCTCTATTTTAGAGAGACATTTTGTCATTAATTTAGCACACTATGTGGAAGAAGACTAAACTTTGAAAGAAAATCACTACAAAATTCAAAGCACTGTATCATGAGAATAACAACTAAAAATTCTAAAGTTTTTTTTTTTTTAATATCTCTTAACTCCTGTGGGCATAAAAGTTGGACTCATGTATATCGGTGTTTACCTTACAAAGATCGAAAGAACAAAAACTCAGATGACAAAAATATATTCTTCTCTAACTAAAAAAATACTTGCACTGTAAGAAAAAGTGTAAAGAGACTACCCCAAACCTGCCAATTATAATTCTCTCTTGTGTCTCATCTTAATAAGTTTTTGGTTAGTTTTTTGAAGCAAATCATGTGAGAATTAAATGTGCCTGGAGGACCCCTGAAAACATCCAGTTATTATGCTCACGGACAACTTTCCCCCTAGTTATATGATGAGAGCTGACCACTGGGCCATGGATTTATGTTGGCCACATAAAGGGGAAAAATATTTTGTAAAGAGCAATGAATGAAAAGGGACAAAAGTTTTAAACAAGTTCCTTATCTCCTTTTAGTCCTCAGATACCTTATGTTGAATAGCCAGATCATTTTATTATTGCAAATGCCATGACTGTAATCTTTTATTGCTTGCAGTACAGGCCTACAGCATTAAGTTAGTATAAAATTACATATAGTTTAATATATCTGTACAACACCTTTAAACAAGCTTCTCTAGGCAAGAAGGTTATCCGTCTTATAAATCTATTATTCCATCGTACATCTTGATAGCCTAGCATTGCTCCTAGCCATGTTTAAGCATTAAATAGTGCATTATTATTTCACATAAATCAACCAGAGATGTGTGAATTCATAAATTTTGCATTTGCACAGACAGTATTTTAAACGTTTTACTGCTTCGTGGGAACTCAGAGCACCAGCCTGTACACAAATCAGGACCTGAGAAATTTCAATAAAATTTAATATCACAATTACATCTTCTCAAAGTCAAAGCAGGCATGTTTTGGAAGTATTTTAACTGAGTCCAAAAATGAAAGTAAAATGTGAAGAGTGGCTTTTTTGTTGGCATTTAGTCAGCTATTGTTATAACAGCTAATAAGCACCTTACTTTTAAAATTCTTTATAGCCAAATGGTATAGAGAAAATAAGGTCTTATCCAAATTTGAGATGAAGGAAAAATATATCAAGATTTTAGTAATTATCTGTAATTTATTAAAAGTAACAAAGATGGGAAGTAATATAGGATTGACAAGCTTATGTTACAATTAACATGTAGCTTTACGGTTGAACCTGAAATAAGTCATTACAAAATTCGTAATTTAGGCTCTAAGTTACCTGAGGGTAAGAAGCGTCCTTTTCTGGGGGTCTCTAGGTGATTATCTTTGATTTGTAAGAAAACTGTATTCTCTTTCTTATTCCTAGGCATTTTGGGGAGGTGATAACATTTACTGTTTCTTCAAAGTTTTAATTATTTTTCTCAGAAAATATCTTTCTAAGGTTTCACTTAGTAAGAATTGGCTATGAAATTTAATGCATTGGAGTGGTGTGTTTAGGGAAGATTTCTGCTTTCGTATGTGCGGGGTGAAAATTACATTCCTGTTGCAACGATTTCTAATGCATATAATTAACTGCACAAATGCCACACTAATTTGAAAATGGCATATTTATCACCTAGAAACAGGTGATGTAGAAAGATAAATTGCTGCGAACATAGAACTTGCTTCCAATCATGGTCAAATTCTGGGCAGACAGCTGAAAGGATAAGAAAGAAAATTTTAAAAATTCTGCCGAATTTTTTGGATTTTTCTCAACTGAGACTATCATTATTAATAGGTAACTTCTGGGCAAAGAAGTGAAAAAGGATAGATAAAAACAGTATTCTACTATGGACCTTTCCTTGTGGAGTGAGTGATTTTTTAATGATGAGGACTTGCTACATTGGGAAAGCAGTTTCAGTTTTCCTTTATAAACTGTAGATATTTTCTCTACCATTCTGAACACTGCCCTTTCTTTCCTGATGAACTAAAAAGCTCAAACCTAAGGTTAACAATACCAGATTATTATTTGGAGATTAGGAGATTAGTGTCTTTAGAATGATAAGCGAAAGACAGACACAGGGAGTCTTTAGACCCCTACAGCTGATCAGAGCAATGACAAGCATTGCCAGACCCAGCTGGCTTGGAATGTTCAAGAAAGCAGATCTAGTTACCATCCATAAAAAACTAATGGAAGCTTCTCTCTTATTCTGATGAATGTTGAAAACCCAGTGGCTTAAATAAAAGAAACAGCAACACACACTTTTTTTAATGATGATTTTTGACTATTTAACATTCACTGGTTTGGGATCCATTTAGTTTTTGATAGTGTTGCTATCCCTAGTTTCCGTGTGTGTGTGTGTGTGTGTGTGTGAGAGAGAGAGAGAGAGAGAGGGAGAGAAAGTTTTATCTTATCGTGTGTGAAAGTTTTATCTTATTGTGTGGGCCTTGACTATCAAGATATAAGGACAAAAATGATTTATTATAGAAATTACATTTTCTGAGCTGAGCCAGAAGGCACTCTTTACTTTAGCTCTTGTATAAGCAACACCTAGTGTTATGTATATATTTTATGTGTATATAATGTTTACTTAGCAACATATATATTTATGCCACACAAGTGGCCCATGCTACCATTATGTAAATCCCTCTATTTTTCAAAGACTATATGGCTGAGGAAGGAGCATGTGGAAACAAACATGTTTACAAATTCTCAGGGTATGTCAACACCATTTAAATAAATGTATATTTTTTTTTCTCGTAACTCTAACTCTACTGGTTAGAGGGGAAATTGGAAGAAAAAATGGACAATGAATACAGGCATATTTCATGTTATTGCACTTTGCAGATACTGTGTTTTTACTGTTCGAAGGTTTGTAGCAAACCTGTATCAAGCAAGTCTATTGGTGTCATTTTTCCGACAGCATGAGTAAATTTTGTGTCTTTGGACTGTATTTTGGTAATTATAGTAATATTTCAAAATTATTATTACTATTATATCTGTGATGGTGATCTGTAATCAGTGATTTTGATGTTATTATTATTATTGTTTTGGAGTGCCATGAACTGTGCCCATGTAAGATGGTGAACTTAATCAGTGAGTGCTATGTGTGTTCTGACTGTCTGACTGACTGAGTATTCCCCCATCTCTCTCCCTCTTCTTGGGACTTCTTATTCACTGAGACACAACAATATTGAAATTAGGACAATTAATAACCCTACAACGGCCTCTATGTGTTCAAATGAAAGGAAGGGTCTCACATTTCTCACCTTACATCAAAAACTGCAAATGATTAAGCTTAGTGAGGAAGGTGTGTTGAAAGTTGAGACAGAGTGAAAGCTAGGCCTCATATAGCGTTAACCAATTTGTGAATGCAAAGGACAAGTTCTTGAAGGAAATTAAAAGTGCTACTCCAGCGAACACATGAAAGATAAGAAAGTTAAACAAGCTTATTGCTGATATGGAGAAAGTCTGAGTGGTGTGGATAGATCAAACCAACCACAACATTCCCTTAAGGCAAGCCTAATCCAGAGGCCCCAACTCTCTTCAATTCTATGGAGGTTGAGAGAGGTTGGGAAGTTTCAGAAGAAAGATATGAAGCTAGCAGAGGTTGATTCACGAGGTTTAAGAAAAGAAGATGTCTCCATAACATAAAAGTGAAAGGTGAAGCAGTAAATATTGATGTAGAAGCTACAAGTTTTCCAGAAGATCAGCTAAGATCACTGGGGAAGGTGACTACATTAAACAGCAGATGTTCAATGTAGACAAAACAGCCTTATATTAGAAAGAGACGCCATCTAGGAATTGCATAGCTAAAGAGGAGAAGTCAATGCTCGGCTTCAAAAGCTTCAAAGGACAGGCTGACTTTTTTGTTACCGGTGAATGCAGCTGATGACTTTAAATTGGAGCCAGTGCTCACTGACCATTTTGAAAATCTTAGGGACCTTAAGCATGATGCTAAATCTCCTCTGCTTGTGCTTCATAGATACAACAACATAGCTTGGATGACAGTACATCTGTTTATAGCATGGTTTACTGAATATTTGAAGCCCACTGTCCAGACCCAATGCTCAAAAAAAAAATGACTTTTAAAATATTAGTAGCAGTAGCTCATTGACTGTGCACCTGGTTACCTAAGAGTTCAGATGGAGATGTACAAGGGGATTCATGTTGTTTTCGTGCCTGCTAACACAGCATCCATTCTGTGGGTGAAATGCTATCAAACAGCATCTCATGCTACAGAGACATTTTTCGTGAAAGGAAGAGTCAGTGTGGCAAATTTCACTGTTGTCTGATTGTAAGAAATTGTCACAGTAACTCCAGTCTTCAGCAAGCACCGCCCTGATCAGTCAGCAGCCACGAATGTCAAGGCAAGACCCTCCACCAGCAAAATGATTACGACTTACTGAATGGTCAGATGACTGTTAGCATTTCTTAGCAATATTTTAAAATTAAGGTGTACATACTATTTTGTTAAACATAGCTATTACACACGTAATAGACTACAGCATAGTGTAAACATAACTTTTATATTCACTGGGAAACCAAAGGTCTCATGTGACTTATTTAATTGCAATATTCCCTTACTGCAGTGGCTTAGAACCAAACCTGCAATAACTTTGAGATACGCCTGCATGTTGAATTCTAAGACAAAATGAATTTGTTTCATCTTTTTAAATAAAAAGTTTGGTTGCAAACATAAATGTTTCTATTTCAAATGAAAAAAAAAATGGATTCTTTTGTTTTCTACTCTCATGGATTCAATTTCTATTGGGTAAACCACAATTGTATTTTAAAATTAGCATATAATAGAGAGCATTGTCTTTGTGTTTTATTGTTCTCTCTTCTGTTTGCATGTTTACTAATTTGCCTCAAAATGTTTTGGCTAAGGAGAAATCAAGAGAGCAGGCCAAACTAAACCGATAATTGGTTAGTCTTAATTTTCCAAGTTTTGCCTCTTTTTATTTTGTAGACATGTTCATTAGAAATGTATTGTAAGCTGTTAGAATGAAAAATTCCATGTTCTGGATATCATTCATGTCCTCAAATGAGCTATATATTTATAGACCTTACAGTTTCATTAGAATGTGTGCAACTCGGTAATAGGAATGTGATACTGCTTTTTATTAAAAGCCAAATACCATATTTTATAAATAAAACTGGCTACGATAGGAAGGGATGCAATCTGATTTTCTGTTTTTGTGGTGAGTTGTCACGGAGCTGCTTATATCTGCTGAGAAGCAATATGGCATAGTAGAGAGGACACAAGCTCTAGTGTCACAGTTTCTTGGTTGGTGAACTAACTCTGTCATCCAACTTTCTCATGCAGAGATGGCTTACTGTCCATCAATCTTTCATTCCACCTTTCATATCATAGAGTGGTGACTGACAAGTATGTTCCCTGCCAGAGCCCATGCCCCCATGTCCCTCTACCCCTTGCATAGAACTGTAACCACAAGACTATGGAATGTGAACAGAAGTGATGGACGTCTTCTCTGAGCCAAACCAGTTAAGATGCAGGTATGTATGCTCCCATTTTCTTCATGTTTTCCTGAAGGCAGAGGATTTTGAGGCCTTAGAGGAGGGCAGAACCACAAGACACAAAAAGTCATGAATATCGGTGTTGAAAGGGGTCATTGACCATTGACCACAGTTTTGAGCTCTGAAATGTTAGCATTTGTTACAGCAGCTAACACTACTGTGCAAACTAATACATACAATGTAAATCTTGGAATTGGCTTTTTTTTTCATCTCTTAAATGCAACAAGAATCTGCAATATAAGTAAATGCAAAATGAGGAGACCTACCTCACAGAGTTACTAGGAACCTCAAATGAGAAAGCATATCACAAAGTGTTTCATAGTGCTAACCAGATGTACAAAATTTGCCATAATTTCTTATTGTTCTCTCACTTGGCCTCCCAGGAACAAATCATTTGCACCTATGAGTTGGTATGGAAGTGTATTAACACTATATTCTGCAACATTGTAAGAAATTGCTTACAGCTTTTTTTTGCTCAACATACTTTGAATCCTCTCCTCTCCCTACTCTGTTGTGAGGAGTACTATGGCTTTTTTTTGTTTCACCACTGTTATGGGCAATTATTTCATGGCAGACATTGTCATTTTGTCATCACCACAACAGCAAGAGGTGGGTGCATTACTCCTTTTTACACATGAATGTTAAATATCTGAATGATTGAGTGAACTGCCCAGAGTCATGTGGCTAGGAAATGGTACCACCGAGATTCAACTTGGTTCGGTTTGACTCTAACGACATGGATTACAATCACTGTATTCTCATCTACTGAGTAATTAATGTGGTTTGCCCCTTGAGTCCAAAGGAATGGAAACTTCAAAAACCTTGTCTTAGCCCAGGTTCTTCAGAAAACGGAGTCTGAGGCTATGATTACACTGCTGGCACCTGATTTGAAAGATGAAAACTCAGGCAAAATGATGAGGACGAGAAAAAGGGGAAGGGAGAGAAATGAAGCAAGGAGCAATGGGAAGCAATGTGAACAGGTTGTGACCACGCTTGCCTCTTGCTTCAGAACATGCTACAGAGAGACACTGTAGGCTGCTTGGCAAATCTGCTGGCCTAGCCCAAGGATTATCTCCAGACTGGTTGCAAGGAGAATTCATATCACTACATAGTTGCAGCAGTGAGGAAAGGGTGGGAATACAGCTGCCTGCATCTCCCCTTCTTCCCTCATTTCCTATTGTTCAAAGTTTTTCCTACAGAGAGGAGTTAACTTCTTGGTCTTTTTGGGTTGCATCATCTGGCCTGTTGGGCAGTCACTTAGGATGCCAGATCTCACATCTTGTGTGGATATGGTGATTCAGCCAAGTCGGGAAATGACTTATAGGCATGGATCTTCAATGAAAGCTAGTGGATACGGCTTGGCACACCCAAAACTGCTATTGGAAGGCCCAGGCATGATTTGAATTGCAGGGTCTGAGTGGCGGAAGCTGCTAAGATTTTAGAAATTGGGAAGTGTGAAGGAAATATGAGGAAACACGTACCATGGGTCTGATAGAACCTTTAAATGATTCATTCAGTTAATATTTATTAAATGCCAGGGGTATGCCTGACACTGCTATACGTGATGGAGAAGCATCAGTGAAAGAAAACAAAGTTGAAAAATCTTTGCTTTCATGAAGCATACACTCTAGTAGGGGAGAAAGAAAAAATGTAAGATGTATAAGTACAATGTATGGTATGTTGGAGGAAGATCAAGCTGGAACATGGATATGAAATGTTTCAAATAGAGAGTAGTCAAGAGATTCTTTATTGCAAAGATCACTTTTGAGTAAGATTTAACAGAAGGGAGGTACAATCATGACAATATTTGGACATTAGCAAGTGCAAAAGTCCCGATTATGGAGTGTGCAGGCACGTTCCTGCAATGGCAAGGAGGTGAGTGAGGGAGGAGAGGAGCTTGTTATGAGGAGAATAATATGAATGAATGTCTGGATGATGTTGGCTCATGTAGGTAATTGTAGGGACTTCATATTTTTGATTAGCTATGCATTTTGGCTGACTCATTTATGCATCACAACAATGAAAGATGGACAGCATTATTCCCGTTCTATGGATGAGCAAACTGAGCCTCATGCCGATCGAGTGAAGAATCCAAGGTCCTATCTAGCAAAAGATCACAAAGTGATTACTAGAAACTTCATTATTAGGAGGAAATACACTTGATCAAAGGAAATCCACTCAGTTCCAACTAGGTTTCAGAATCGAAATGCCTACGTACGATCAGTAATCAAGAATGATGACAACCTCTATGAAAAACTGTTTATATTTATTCCTTGCAACAATCCTCTGAGATGGGTACTGTCACTATTTTCATTTAACGGATGAGGAAATTGAGACACTTTAGTAACTTACCCAAAGTAAAAACATTGGAATGTGACACAATAGGAATGGAACATATGCATTTTGCTTTTAGAAACTGTGCTATGTCTACAAGGACAACACCATTGCCTTTACAAATTCTTTAGTTAATGTTATTTTATGTCATATTTTTTCCCAGAGTCCTTCCTACTCTTCCTTCCTTTTCAGTTTTAAAAAATAATCATATAATTCCTCGTCCTTTTCAGATAATTACTTTTTGTTTTCCTTGAGATGGAGTCTCTCTCTGTCTCGCCCAGGCTGGAGTGCGGTGGTGCGATCTCGGCTCATTGCAGCCTCCGCCTCCTGGGTTCAAGCAATTCTTCAGTCTCAGCCTTCCAAGTAGTTGGGACTACAGGCATGTGCCACCATACCTGGCCAATTTTGTATTTTTAGTAGAGATGGGGTTTCACCATGTTGGCCAGGCTGGTCTCGAACTCCTGACCTCAGGTGATCTAACTGCCTCGGCCTCCCTAAGTGCTGGGATTATAGGTATGAGCTACCGTGCCTGGCCTCATACTTTGTTTTTTAATCATATCTCCAAGGCTGTGACAAAATATATTCATCTCATTTTTTCCCCAATTTTTTCCCAACATTGTTACTTGCTTTCCTTACTTCTTACTGAATTACATCTTTTGAAAAAATTTCAGCAACTCACAGTGAATAGGAAACTTTCTCAGTTTGTCTTCACGTGAATTTGTATTTATTTTTGCCTTTATTTCGAGTGATAATTTAGGTATAAACTTTTATGCTAACAGCACTTCAGTGGTTTTCTGGCAACTATTTTTATTTTTAAGAATATTGCTCATTATTTAACTTTTCCTTCTAGACATTCTGTTTTTATGCCTTCTTTATAGATTTTTCTTTGTTTTTGAAATTCTACAGTTTCACTGCAATATATTATGAAAAAGAAAAATTAACCTACTCACTTTGTGTTTCTTTTTGCCATATAAAACTGTTTCTTCCTTTGATTCTGGAAAATTCACAGTCATTTTGCTCTGTTGCTTCTCTTTTGTTCTTCCTATTCTTGTTCTCTGGAATTTTTGCTAGATGTATATTGGATATTATTTTTCTATTTTCTAAGTCTCTCCTTTTTTGTGTGTGTGAGACAGGGTTTTGTTACTCTGTCACCCAGCCTGGAGTGTAGTGGTGTGATCATAGCTCACTTCAGCCTCAACCTCCCAGGCTAAAGCAATCCTCCTACCTCAGCCTCCAGAGTAGCTGAGATTGCAAGTGCTTGCCACCATGCCCAGCTAATTGTTTTCATTTTTGTTTTTGTAAAGAAGGGGTCTTGCTATATTACCAGGGCTGGTCTTGAACTCCTGGACTCAAGCAATTCTTCCCCCTTGGCTCCCCAAAGTGCTAGGATTATAGGCATGAGCCACCATGCCCAGCCTATTTTCTAAGTCTCTTTACTTTCTTCTTATATTTTGTATATTTTGCTTTTCTGATCTTTCGACTTATTAATTCTCTCTTCATCACTATCTAACATGTTATTTAACCAATACATTGAGTTTTATTAAAAATCAAATTAACTGAGGTAAAATTTATATACAACAAAATACAATAATTTTAAGTGCATCATTTGATAAGTTTCGAGAAATATATACATATACATAACTGTCACCCCAGTGAAGATAGAGAATACTTTCATCATTACAAGTCACAATAAATTTCTCATTCTCCTTTGCAGTGAATTCCATCTACTGCCTATCTCAGGCAACAACTGATCTTATTTCTATCACAATAAATTGATTTTGCCTGTTGTAGAATTTCAGTAATGTTCAGAAACATACAAATAAAAACATATAGTATGTATAGTCCTTTGTATCTAGCTACTTTCAACTCAACATGTTTTTGAGGTTCATCCATGTTATGTTTATCAGAAATTCACTGTGTTTTAATACTATATGATATTTAATTTTATGAATACACTATCATTTAATGATAAATACCTGATTTTATTTTTCTCCAAACAATTTCTGCCTAAGAACACATAAAAAACTGGGAGTATATGTTAAGCTATGCAGGCCCCACACTTTTAGCATTATAGGATACAAAACACCAACACTTTGGAATTACTTATAAGTGGAATAATAAACCAAATTCTAGAGTGTGCCTGACACTGAGAGTACAGGCAGAAAGGCAGAGAAGGCTTGAAAAGTTTAATGAGAAAGAATAGATGAGTGGAGGCTCTTAGATCAAGCACAGAAATTACTTCTGTAAGAAAAAGTCCAAGAATAAGTGCCAAAGTTCTGAATGCAGAGCTGGGACTTGGTAGTTTATTGCTCTGTCTACAGGGAAGGGCCTTGAAAGAGAGTCAGACCAACAATAACATCCTTGGAGAAGCATTGCTCTTTGTGAAAATCAAATATATAGGACAGGTGGTGGCTTCTGGAGATGTCACAATTAAGGCAAAGAAAGAAATAAGAGTGAAGAAATTAAGGATCCTGCAGAAAAGAAAGTGGAAGGAAATGGCAATACTCTCTCTTTCCTATCATTACCCATTAAATCATTTGTATTTTATTAAATTAACAGAAGAGGGCACTCTTGAACTAGTAACCCCATTGACAAGGACTAGAAAAAAGCAGATCACATTCACATAAAACTGCTGTAAAAAGAAGATAGAAAATCTGAATAATTTCAGCTGTTGAATATTCTCCCCCAACCAAAAAAAAAAAAAAAAATCACAAAGCAAAAGAGAAGTATAACACAACTTCTCAAATTGAATATTCTCCAAAAAGCATTTGGGGATACTGAAAAAATATACCTTAAATTAGAAGTTTGAAAACTAAGAAAATAAATGTCCAAAAAAGAGGATGAAATTAAACAAGAGTTGCTTGATTTCAGGAATTAGAATAAAAAGGAAAAAAAGTACGAGATATGAAGATTACATTACAAAATACACAAGAGAGAGTAGATTTAAATAAGTACTGACGATTACAACTATTGCTGTCATCCTACAAGGAGAGAAAAATCAGACAACCTACAAAAATTTCCAGGGCTAGGGTCTATTTTGTGAAGGCAGCTAGAACTGGAAGTGGCAACAGAGTAAGACCAAATATAAGTAGCAGCTGATCTGGCTGAGCATAGAAGTAAAACACCTTCTACTCCATGGCTGGAGTAAGTGGGAGATAATAAACCCTTCTTTTTCCAGAATCTTATGGCTATATCCGTATCTATATTGTTAGAGGCCTGCTGCTGCTGATTTAGGGGAAACTTCTGCCTAAGGCTAACTAGAGATACAAGTCAGATTTTTTCTACCATGGATAGCAGAAGGAAGCCACATGTCTGAGGTTATCCTGTCCAGAAAACTCTCCACTTCCCAACAAGAGCATGGAATAACAAACAGCAGTGGTCCACCACTAGGAGAAGCACAAGAGGATGGAGAAATAACCATCAAATGATGATATGTGGAGGGATGATGAAGGCTTAGGTAGAAGAGAAATGCAAAGAAAACCTTTTACAACCCAACATTGATTCTAAGCTCAAGGCTATGGCAGTCCACCACTAGAAGAATTTGAAGCCTATGGTGCAAAACCAATAATCATAGCAGCATCACAACCCAAATACAGCTCAACTCTGGACTAGTTTGACTCAAATCCTTAAACGAATGGTCCAATTATTACACATAATGTCTCTATTACACACAATGTTTAATAAAAGTTATAAGATTCATAGAAGGCAAGGCAGAACAATCACTTTTCAATAGACAAACCAGTCAACAGAACCAGACTCAGAGATGATCAAAATGTTGTCAGTATCAGAGATTTAAAAATAACTGTGATTAATGTCAAAGAGTTTAAAATGAAAAAGATGGGAGTGTGAAATTTCAACAAAGAGTTAGAAACTATAATATAGAGTAAAAGGGAAATGCTAGAATTAGAAACACAAACATGTATGCACACAGAAACTACTACAGATGAAAGATGAATTATGCCTTTGAACAGCTCAGCCAGTAACTTGATATAGCTGAAGAAAATATTAGTGAGGAAAAAAATCAGGAAAGCATTAGTCTTTAAAATAATCTAAACTAACACATACAGAAAAACGAGTGGGAAATGAAAAGAGAGAGGGTAAATTCAAGAGCTGTGGGACAATATCAAGTAATCTAACATATCTTTAATGGATCCCATAAAGAAAAGAGTAAGAGAAGAATAGAAAATGGATTGAAGAAATATTGAAAATGTAATAGATAAGAACAGAAACTCTCAACCTATACTTTGTACTATATATAAAAAAAGAATGTGAAATGAAAAATGGAACTAAATGTAAAATCCAGAACTTTAAAGCTGCATAAGACACTAACTGAGAAAACAGGAGAAATATTTGTGACTTTGTGTTGGGGAAATATTTCGTAGACATAAAATAAAAAGCCCAAAACATAAAAGGAAAAAAATGATAAATAGGACTTCTTCAAATTGAAAACTTTCTTTCTTTGAAGGACAATGTTAAGGAAATGAAAAAGCAAATTTCATAGACTGGGAGAAAATATTTACAAGACATATAACTGAGAAGCAGTCTTTAATAGAATATATAAATAATTTTTAAGGCTCAATAATTAGAAAACAACCTAATTTAAAAATAAGCAAAATATTTGAAAAGATAGTTCACTACTCTACAGATAGTGATTGCAAGAAATCACATGAAAAGATGCTCAACACCATTTTTTATTAGAGAAATGCAAATTGCAACTACCATAAGATACCACAACATACCTGTAAGAATAGTTAAAACAAAATACGGTAGCAGACAATACCAGGTGCCAGGTTGGACGGAGACGGGCTATAACCCTCACGTATTGCTGATGGTAATGTGAAATGATACAGTCACTTTGGAAAATTGTTTAGCAACATATATAAACTTAAATATATACTTGCCATATAACCAAACAGTTCCAGTCCTACACACTTACATGAGAGAGAAGAAAACACACACACACACACGCGCGCACACACACACACATGCATGCAATGCCCCCAAAACTCTACCTAAACATTTATAGTAGCTTTGTTCCTAAGTTATCCCAACCTGGAAAAAAACAAATGTCCAGTGTCTGGTAAATATATAAGCAAACTAGACTGTTCTCTTCCTCCTCTTTCACCAACTAAATAGCAAAAGCAATAGCAGGAATTGTTTTTGACCTATTCTACACATCTCCATTTTAACAACAAAATAATAGAAAAAAAGAAAAAGAAATTTTGCAACTATGATTCTTAGTTTTCACTTCAGATTTAGTCATATGTATATTTGTAAGCTTCATCAGAAATCTGGAATTCTCTCATGATAACATACATGGAAGCTTAACTACAGTAATAAAAATGAAAAAGAAAATTTGCAGCTATGATTCTTAGTTTTCACTTCAGATTTAATCATATGTATATTTGTAAGATTCATCAGAAATCTGGAATTATCTCATGATAAAATACATGGAAGCTTAATTACATTAATAAAAACACAATACTATCGAAATTTTGCTTTCTATCAATTAAAACAGTAGATTACAGGAAATTAACCATTTTATGCCCTTTCCTGAGTATTGAGTTTCTGAGCATTTTAAAATTTATTAAAAATAAATCATGTTGAAAATATCAATGTTGCCACCCTTTGGAATGACATTATTTACATACAAAAGAGACTACTGCTAGGATTGTTCCCTTCACCTGCTTTCCAGTATGCACACTTTTGGATAGAGGAAGAAGCCAGGGTGCCTTTTCCTACTGTCTTGCAGCCAGCACAACACTTCTGACCCCAGAGGTGTGAGGGTTTTCCCCCTTCACTAACCAAGGAATTCTCCAAGTGGACATCAGGTGAGTGTTCCACAATTCAATTCAATTCAATTTAAATCTGATGCGGTCTACTTGGAGATAGTGCCAGATCTCACAGGTTGAGGGCTCAGTCTCACAAGCCTGTCTCCCACTTCAGATGCCAATTGCAAGCCTCAGGTTGTGGCTTGGTTTCTGATTGACCAGCTATAAACTGGGGTTTTCATGACCTCCTCCTTGGGTTCAGTTAGTTAGTTGCTCATGGGACTCAGGGAAACACTTTACTTATGTTTGCAGGTTTATCATAAAGGCTATTACAAAGGATATAAATGAATAGGCAGATGGAAGAGATGCCTAGGGCAAGGTGTTTGGGAAGGGTTGCAGAGCTTCCCTGCCGTCTCTGTGCACACCACCCTCCTGGAACCTCCTTGTGTTCAGCTATTTGGAATCTCTCTAAACCCAGTCCTTTTGGATTTTTAGGGAAGATTAATTAGGTAGGCCTGGTTAATTAAGTCATTGACCATTGGTGTCAATCACCTTAACCTTCAGTCCTTCACCCTTCCCAGGATTTGGGGGATGGGACTATATATGTATTCCAACTCTCTAATCGAGCCTTGGTCTTCTGGTGGCCAGCCATCATTCTGAGGTTATCTAGGGACTCTCAGCAACCAGTCATTCCATTAACATACAAAAGATACTCTTACCACTCCTTAGATTCCAGGCACTTTAGAAGTCGTGTGACAGGAATCTGGATGAAGACCAAATATATAAATCTTATTATAGATCACAGTATCACACATACATGGACTCATAAACTCTTGTAGATAATGAAGTTGGTTTAAATGTGGAGACAGCAAAAGGGTTGTCAAAATCTTGCCTAGCTCAGGGAAACTGACAGAGTAGATTTCTTGATAGTATCTTTGTGGTTGATAGATTCTCAGTGTCAAATACCTTTCCCTTATGCCCCTGTGTTTCTTTAACATTTTCTTTAATTGTGCACAATTTAGGAATTTCAACAAATTAGAAAAGCAATTTATGCTATGAAGGAATCTTTTCTTAAAAATTGGAGTACTCTTTAGTATTTTAAACTTTCTTAAATCTACATTCATATGTTGGCATGATTTTGTTTTAAATACCCAGCAGACATCAGCCATGCTGGATTGATTAAGATAAGCAGTTGATGAAAACTGGAACTCAGAGCAGGCCTGGATGGATTACTGTCGTGGGAAGATTTGGTGAGGAAAAACAAGAGTACTGAATGTCTATATAGGGAACACCGGGATGCCGAAGATGTCACTCAATTTGTCCCTCCTTTTCCTTTATTAATACTCCCAGCTTCCTGTATATGCCTCAGCATGCTGAGTTCACATTAGCCTATAACAAAGAATAGGGAATTGAAATAAACATATATGAAGCCCTTATATCTCACGGAAAGGAATGACAAGGGATCATGTACTCAAAATCTTATGTTTTCTATGATTTTATATATCCCGCACAAAAATGCTCATATATGAGAAATATGGGGTTTACTTGTATTTGTTTACTTGTATTGAGAAATATGGGGTTTACTTGTATTTATATATCCCGCACAAAAATGCTCATATATGAGAAATATGGGGTTTACTTGTATTTACTTGTATTTGTATTGAGAAATATGGGGTTTACAGGTATTACTTACCTGGCATGATAATTAACAATTGCAAATACTGTATGGTTTCTTACTGGAACTATGCTTTTTTGGATTCTAAATAATATACAGATAAACTTTTAAAAGGGCAACTATTTAAGACTGCCTATAGCTGCATTAATCAGTTATTCACAAAATTTAATCAAACACTTTGTGTGATAATTTCCTTAGAGAAACTTCTATATCTCAGGATGCAATAGTATTGCCTTTGTGTCACACACTCAACTTTTGCTTTTTCATAGTCTCTCTACCCTTTAAAACTCAAGTTAGAACAAGCAAATAAACAAACACACCCTCTCCCCTCCTCTTCACAATCCCAGAATACCATCCATAGCTAGTTTACAACTTTTTGAAATGGTAATCAGCGACTATACTTACGCATAACATCTGCTGGGAATTTATATCTGTTTAATTCACCAACCAGGTAATGAAATATCCTGGGTGCGATTTTCCCTAGAACTATGATACATGGAGTCAAATGGAAGCAGACATAAAAAAGTATGCTACTTATTTCCTTGCAGACTTTTCAAGAAATCACAGATCGCTAAAAACTGAAAAACTCTATAATGAGTAACCTTTGCTTCAAGAGTGATGTCTTTTATTAGGATGAATGTTTAATTATGAGCTTCCTTTAATTTCAAAAATGCAGTATCCTATCTGTTAAACCCATGATAGATAAATAGATAACTAATTTTCTAATATCCTTTTATAGAAAAAATTATAACCACAGACTAGATTAGAAACTGGGATATAATTTCTCAGCCTTTCATATGCAAAGCCTTATAAAGCTTGCCTGAATCTTGAAGACAGAAGTGGTTTGAGAGTCATATCTCTATTCATATTTCACAAGAAAGGAGAAAAAAGGTATTTAGTTCTTTGGAAGGTAATGAGAGTCTATCATTTAGTTGACCAAAACAACTTTCATCCCCCTCCTTTTTCTTAATAACATACCTTGGTGTTTAATTAATTAAATATCTTGAAGTAGCAGAGTCCAAAGGCTCACCTGTCTTCATTGTGTGAGGATGGAAATAGTGAATGAGTTAAACACCCATTGGACAAGTGAAGATTTAAGCATTGTGCATTTCCACCCTCTCTAGTATATTTACATGGACAGAGCTAGATGGTGTGCTTTCCTGTAGACTTGGTTGGTTAACCTCCGGGAGTAGGCAGGAAGCACCCACAGAATGATGAGACATGAATATATAATTTCAGGCTACAAAGACACAGAGGTCAAAGACGGCCCGAGGCCAGACTCTTGGCAAGCCAACAGAAAACATGATTTTCCTGAAGGGTTGTAGGCAGCTCCCTCCCCTCCTCATCACTCTCACTTCTGCACCCTCCAATCTCAGTTTTGTCTGCATATTCTACAAGCTCATTTAGTTGTTTTTTTGCTCATGTGTAATTCATTTTCAGGGCTGTAATCTTGAAACCTACCCTTTCAGTCTGGTCCTTCATGACCAGGTCCCTGCCTACTCTACCAATCTTTTTGGAGGAAAATTTCCTAGCTCTCTACTCTCTAGTCAGCTTTCCTGTAAAGAACCCAACAATTCTGCCATGAATGCTCTTTCTTTCCCTTTTCTGCTGGATTCCTATCAACTTTTGGACTCATCTCAAATGGAACCTCTCCAAGGAGACTTCCTTGATCTCCTGGACTTGGTCTGATCTCAAAGTGAAGCCCATTCTTTACTCTCCATCCCAAACCCATCCTACACCACTTTGTAGCACACATAATTTTAACAAATAATTGGCTGTGCAAGTATTTACTATCTGTCTCCCTTATTAGAACCTAAGCTCTCCATGGGCAGGAACTGTCTCTCTCCTTATTTACATTCTTACTATATATATAAGAATATATTAGATATAATTATATTATCATTATATATTATATTGATATTAATAT
>NW_012103809.1:1772505-1791661 GCF_000951045.1 Mandrillus leucophaeus
TAATTAATAATCTATTATATATTCTTAAATATTATATATTCTTTATATATAGTAAGAATATAAATAAGGAGAGAGACAGTCCCTTAATATAAGTATATTCTTAATATAAGAATATAGTGCCCACTATAGTGACTTGCCATTATGGATGCTCCTTAAATGTTTGTTGAATGAATGAATAAAAGGATATCTCTTTTTGGCAATGATCATCCTCATATCAGATGACAAAGCATTTGTAAATATTTCTAAATGGGTAATTCTTTGGAAGGCCTGTGCTATACGTACTAATTCTTCTTCATTTTCATTTAATTCTTGAAATATAAACCTGAACAAAGGTCAAAGTGCTAACATGTATTTATAATCCTGTTTCTGTAACTTATAATTTAAATTTACTACATCAATCTGAGTCAAATAGGGTTATTCAAACTACTTTTGCCATATGTAAGGCATATACCCTATATTAGATAACTAGTATGCATTTAAAGATATTTTAAAACAATTGTGGCCAGGCACGGTGGCTCATGTCTGTAATCCCAGCACTTTGGGAGGCCAAGGCAGGCGGATCACACAGTCAGGAGATCGAGATCATCCTGGCTAACACGGTGAAACCCTGTCTCTACTAAAAATACAAATATTAGCCAGGCGTTGTGGCACATGCCTGTAATCCCAGCTACTCGGGAGGCTGAGGCAGGAGAATCACTTGAGCCCAGGAGGCGGAGGTTGCAGTGAGCTGATGTCGCACCATAGCACTTTAGGCTGGGCGGCAAAATAAGACTACGTCTCAAAATAAAACCAAAAAACAAACAAAAAAAACCATTCTACCATTTTAAATAAGATATACTATTGAGAATTCACTGATAAATTCATATTTGCCCAAGTAATATTAAATTTAGAATTATAATATGTATTATTGTAATATTTTTAATATGAAGTCTATCCAAAAAGCCTTTTTTAAAGCCATTTGTTTCTCAATGTGATGGTTCAAAGGCCTTTGCAATCCTTACTTTTCAATTGTTGTTGGTTCTTTATCTTTTGATATTAAATAGTTTACAGATACATTTAACAATTTATATCTCACAAGATTGGAAGAAACAACCACATCTATTTTCTGTAAAATATGTGCATGTTTTCTAGTGAGGAAAAAGACCACTGAACTGGGAATCGGGGGCGCTGGAGTTTTGGTGGCAGATTTGTTAATAAATGGCCGAGTGACTGTGAGTGGTGCAGTTAAAACCTCTTGTCTCTCAGTTTCCTCATCTATAAAATACAGCATTTGATAGTGATTGCTAAGCTGCATCGCTCTTGAGGAATTTTTGGTTCCTTTTGTCCCATATAGACTATGTCAAGATAGCATTGTGCCAGCAAACACTGGTGAATGTGTCTTCTTTGAAATGTCTTTTTGTCTGTCTAAATACTCTTAGTCTGAATCCCAACTTTCATCTTTCTCGTGCATCCCAAGACTCCCAGTGCTGTGTGAATTGATGAAAGTCCAATGTTAAGTAGATGGCAATAACAATCACATGTATCTATTACGTGCTACCAAAGGAAATTACAAAAGAAAATGTTACTGTTGGCAATGTGGAGTGAGGGTATAGAGTTGGAATTTAGAGATAGCTCACAGAGATTCATCCTTGTACTTTCTGATAAACCAGGATGAATAATTTAGGTCCTTGTTGTGGAGAACTATTTCATGAATGTTCATTTTGCCATTATCAGCTTTGTCAGCTACAAGGATCTCGCCACACACTGGGGTGCCCTCTGTCTTGGCCGCTGTTTATCAGTGGTGTGGTGATGCATAGGAGGACTAAACTGAACGTTTAGGGCAGAGACACACCTGACTGGGATGGGACACTGGACACGTCTACTGCGGAAGGCGAACGGTGGGCATGAAACAGGTCACTAAAGTAAACACACAATTACAACTGCATTTTGTTTGGAAATTTTCATGTAGACTTTTCTGTCATTTTCCTCCAGATGTAGCTTGGCTTACTTTTGTACTCCTAAATGAGGTAATTAACACACGTGAATTTACATCCAAATGAAGCTTTCAGGATGATCTCCAACTTGGCTTTTATTTATTTATTTATTTTTGTTGTTGTTTTATTTGAGACAGGATCTCAGTCTGTCTCCCAGGTTAGAGTGCAGTGGTTCCATCTCAGCTCACTGCAGCTTCAACCTCCTGAGCTCAGGCGATCCTCCTGCCACAGCCTCCTGAGTAGCTGGGATTATAGGTATGAGCCACCACACCTAGCTAATTTTTGTATATATATATTTTTTTGTAGAGAAGGGGTTTCACCATGTTGGTCTTGAACTCTTGAGCTCAAGGAATCCCCCCGCCTCGGCCTCCCAAAGTACTGGAATTATAGGCGTGAGCCACCATGTCTGGCTAGCTCTTAGTTTTTATGAACTGTGATTGGTTAAATTTGGAACTTAGGTCCTATGAAAATATTATCATGCGTCATTAAAAAGTATGTATTTCATTTTTAGGATATAGAAGGGCAAAGTAGGTCTGAGGGCATACAGAGCTATCCTTAAGTTTAACACTGCCTTTTTGGATGTATGTCAGTATACAGCATTTAATTTCTAGGTGATTCCAATATAATGAAGAGTGTACTTCTGGACAATTATTCAATTGTTTTTGATCAAACTTACTGATTCTCTAATCTATACTAAGAGAAGTAATTTGCTCCAATGAGTTGCTTACTAAAATATGGGGAGTGGCTATACCAGATAAATGAAGGCCATCTTTAGCTATTTCTTAATAATAAAAAGAAAGAAAAACAAAAAGTATGAAAGGCCAAGTACCAAGAATTCCCTTTACCTGAAATATCTGAATCACAATAATATATTTTGAATGTTTCTATTTAGGAGCAAGGCTACCTGAAATCTGACTAAAAGTCATGAGCTTCATTTCATAAATCACATATCAAAAGAAGCATGTACATCGCAGTAATCCTGTCATACAATGACAGACAATGTAGCATGTTCTTTTGAACCTTTTCACTTTTTGTTTTTGGGTAACACAAATGAAAAATTAATGATATTACCTTGATAAAGACACTGCTTGACAAACACACTGTGCTCTAAACACATTTGACTTCTTTTTTCTTTAATTATGGCAACATTCCTTATTCAGCTCATTTAATCTGGAGTGCAAATCTTGTTTTTGTTAGTACTCAGCTAGGCAATTATTAAACTTTTCATTCCATGGTTTATAACTACTTTACAGAGTCACTAACCAGATTATCATTTAGTAGGATGAGAAAGTTGGTTCTGCATATTTCACATTATATTATCTTTATAATAAATTATTCAGATGATCACTGATTGTTTAATTATGTAGACTTGGCCAAAATGTTAGCCCTTTAAATGAAAATGCAACCAACACAGGAAAATAAAGTTAATTGCACATAGGAAGTTTCTTTATGTTTATTTCTGCTGAAAAATAACCTTGGTGGCTTCTGTTACTTGAGATTCAGTTAAACTTTCAAATCAAATTTAGATTTGTATCAGCAAAACATCTCCCTATAGGCTAATTGCATATATTGTAAGGGGACGTGATCTTTTTTCATTCTTTAAATTACAACTCATTTATTTAAAGAAATACTTGTCAAAAGAAAGCTTTAAGTAGTGTGTTAAAAAAGCAGTGTTAAATAATTGAACTGACTGTGATAAAATTGCCTTAGTTTAAATAGACTAGTCTATTTAATGAATTGTGCTTTTATAGGGTGAGATAAATCTATGTGAACACAAGTGGTTCCACCAGAAGCACTGAATTTGGATAGATTAGGAGAAAGTCAAGAAGAGGCATTTATAATAATGCAGTTATATTTTATTTTATTAAAATTACACCCAGTTATGAAACAGTGTTTTTGCCAGGTTAATAATAAACTTAAAATATTATCAAGAGCCTTACACATATTGAACAATTCAGATCCCCTGAAGAGGAAGTAACTATATTTGTTCTTTTTCTCAAGTAGAAATCATAACTTGAGGCTTAATTAGAAACACAGCATTTAATTTCCAATTTTTAGGAAAAGATTCAACTTACAAACCTTCAACATTAGATGAAATTATTTTGGCAGAGAGACTGCGGCAGGAAATTAATTTCATATTTTAGAGTAAATTTGGCAGGTTTACTTTCCTGTTTAGTGTTGAAAAGGGTTTTTATAACATACTATTAAGCTACCATGGGGGCCCAACTGTGTAGCAATAGTTGGTCATCACTTCAAAAGGGAAACTTAGCTGGAACATTTTCGTAGCTCTTGATTACACTTCTTATGTTGTTAAGTGTTGAAATACATTTTATGTGCTTAAAAACAGAGAAGCAACTTGAGACAAAAAAAAAGGAAGACAAGTACAAACACAAGGATCTGTTCTCATCAAAAAAGAATCACAGACTAAGACTGTGGATCATGTAGAAGGTTGGCAGTCATTTTCACATCGGTTGAATAGTAAAAACCAAATTCTTTGTTACATAGGTCAAGGCTGAAAGAAAGAAGTAGAAGATAATATCAGTTCGCACATACCAGTGGACCATTCCACTGTTTTAAGAGTTATCTCTTCTTTTGATCTGACCCATAAAGTTCCTGTTTTAGTACTTACTATCTAAGAAGTAGCTTCTTAAGGCAAAATTCTTTTCAACACACACACACACACACACACACACACACACACACACACACACACACGGAGACTTCCTGCTTGGTATTTTATATTCTTACTTTGAGGAGCTTCTAATGGTTACAGAGAAAAAATAGGAAATCAAATTCAAGTTCAAAATATGTAACAGAGATATTTAAATCCTGATTTTAAAGTAATGATTTAGTTTATCTTAGCAAGAAAACAGAATGTGGATATAAACTGAAAAATTCCAGGACCTTCCTAATCCTGATGTTCTTTAGTATTAGAATATTTCAATTAGACTTTTTTGGCAGCTAAGCTTTTTCTTATTATAAAAGTTACACATGCTTGCTGTAGAAACTTAGAAGAGGAAAAAGTAAATAATACCCATAACTTCATTCATTCAGCAACAATTTATTGAGTTCCTAATAGATACAATACACATTTCATACCTTAATGGAATTTTTGGTCTATTAGTGATAACAGATACTAAACAGATTGCCACAAAATGACTATATGATTAAAATAGATTTAAATGCTATGAAACTGGGTCCAGAGTTCTTTGAGAATATCTAATAACGGGACTTATTCTAAAATGGGAGAGGGTTGGGCTCCTGTGAGGATGTGTTTTAATGTGAGGTCTGAGAGAGAGTCAGGGGGAGGTGGTAGGGATGGTGAATGGGAGAACAACATTCTGGATGGAAGGAACTGCAAATGACCAGGCCCCAAGGCTGCAAGACCACTGGCACATTTCAGGAACAGAGCACAAATGAGTGGACAGTAGTGAGCAAAAGGGAAAGTGGCAAATAATAAGTTGGAATGAGAGGAACTAGATAATCACATGGGACGTTTAATATAGGAAGGAGCTCATACTGTATTCTAAGAACGAACAGAAATAAAGAATTCTAGCATTTTTATATCAACTAGGTTCCTCTTGCTTGTTCTTTTTCAATGTTTTAAGAAGATCAGATATTAAATGCTATGTGAGGATCAGACTATGTGATAAGAGATTTTTTCTTATACTTAGTAATGCATCATTCTATATTTATTACTTGTTTTTCCGCAACAATTTTTTTTGTAGTTAATTACTTTCACTACATAGTTTTTAAAATAGTTTACTTAGCCACACTCTTATTTTGTACCTTTGGATTTTTTAAAAAAGCTATAAACTACCAATGATGTGATGGACATCTCCTTGTAGACAAATATTTTCACACATCCATGACTGTTTCCTTAGGAAAAATTTACACAGCACAGACAGAATCTCTCTGATAAAGACATAAGGGTATTTGCAAGCTTTTAGTATGCATAGCCAAACTGCCTTCCAGAAAGGCTGGTGCAGTTATTTCTATGGTAGTGTAGAAGACCATCTGTAATAAATCCAGTTTTTGAGCCTAAATTACAGAGATAATGGGGGGTGAGGGGAGAATTTCAGATTCTAAAATATGACCTTGAATAGTTATTGACAAAATTGAAGTCTACTTAAAGATTCTTATTTGATGATCGAATTTGAGCTATGTGACTGGAAATCTATAAATTTTCTGTCTTCCTATTTGGTTTTCAATTAAGAATGACATTGTTTCCCTATGATATCATTGTGCAGTGATCATGAAAATGTATTGTCAACTTCAAGGTTTATGGGTAATGTGTAGTTTTTAAAATTTGTATAGAGAGTTAAAAACGAATGTACATAGTAAAGAGACAATATAGGGACTCTAAAACTTAAAATTTGAATTTAGGGCAAATTATTGAAATTAACAATCATCTTCGAGACTGTGTCTCTAAACACACAAAAGATAGTAGGAATAAATGCAAAAACAAAAGGGTGTCAAGATAAATTAGAAAAATGTCTCTAACTCAGTATGATTAAGTCTAGTCTCAAATGTTCCAAAGCTATTTTTAAACAATAGCTTTAAATTTTCAACACTAGGACTGATAGCCTATCACTAGTTTTTTTTCTCACTAATCCCAGCTCCGACTCTTGGCAATATACCCCAGCTTTGATCTGCCTCTGGCTCTTTGGTTTCTAGTTCCAAATCCTATTCTCTCTAGCTTTCCTTAATGGATTTTGGCTTCTCTTGACTTTCTGGATTTTCTTACTCTGTATGACCTCTGATGGGCAGACCTCTCTTCCCCAAATGCTCCATCTCACCCTGCTATGACTCCTTGGAAGACATGGCCCTGGGAGTCATGACTGGGACATCCTTGGCTATACCATCCTTGAGTTTGGGCAGATATTTGGACAATTAAAGTATATCGTTTCTTAAAGCGTTCACGTAATTATTGAAATTTCCCAATAAATCATCACATATTTATGGTAATTTTCTTTTGTGCAAATTGAGCAAAAAAATTAATAAAAGGTACCCTTCCTATCTCTCAAACACGTAAATCTATGGGTATAATGAGATGCAACTTCGATCTAATGAATTCATGTTTTACTTGAATCACTAAATAGAGATGTAGTATTTTATAATGCAATTATCGTAAGAGTAGACATACACATTGCAATGATGCAACCATTCTTCTAACTGTATATAGAATTCTTCTTTTTGGAGAAATGGGAGTAGGCATGGTAAACTTTGTGAAATGTGAGATGTATTCCCTACTGTTGCCTCTTTCTCTTATAATCATGCTGACTTGTGTGCTGCTGACCTGCATAATATAGTGCTAAATTAAGTGGCTAATTCAGCAAAGACTCTAGGAGTTCAAGGAAGGAAGGGTGCTCAATGTGTGTTTGAGCAGTCAGGGAAAGTTTCTTAGAGAAGATGGGCCTTGAAGAATAAATGTTATTTAAGTAAGTGGAAAGAAGTCAGGGTTCTGATGAAGAAAATCATTTTGGCAAAATGAAAGAAATGAGGCTTTTTCAGAGTTGCTGTACTTTGTGCTATGATGATAGACAAAGTGTAATTTTCTACATACATTAAATTAACACACGCAACTAGCCCACCTTTGTTGAGCTATTTACTTTTTAACTGTATTTTTTAGTAATGATAATGCCTTTACTTTCTCAGCCTTTTTTATTCTAGGAACATGTGAGGCTCATAGAATGAGATTTTGAAAAATTATTTTTTCTATGCTAAGCAAATTAAATGGAGCAAATAGTTACATAATTTTCCCATCTCTTCACGTTTTGGTTTTCTTGTCTGCTTTCTCTTTCCTCTCTCTTGCATATCTACAATCAAATATTTATCAACTTTTGTTGAACTTTCTTCTTCTATTTTCTTTCATCTTTTTCTTATTTAGGATCCAACCACTTCAAATATGGAATATGATAATCCTCTTTCAATGGATCTCTCTAATACCTTCTCACCTCCCTCCAGTTCACACTAGACTTCACAGTAATTAACATATTTTTAAAATATTGCTTTTATTTTATGTCTTCTCCCTGACCAAAATTTCTGTATTCGTTTTCTATGACCTGAAAGGTGGAGTAGCCCAAATGCATCCCCCACTAGTGCTCTCCAAGATTCCTCTGACCCAAATATTGTTCATCAAAAGCTCGCTGGTAAAATTACATTATTTTTGGCCCCATTCCCCAATGTGAATTACTTCTAAATCTCTCTTCTCAGTTCATCATGCCCAGTTCAAAATTTACCCCTTTCCTCAATAAACTAAGAGTGCTGTGTAGATCCTGCGTCCTGGTTGACTCCTTTTGAGATTAATCTTTTTTCACAGGACCCTTTTCCATTATTTTTAAAGTTGAATAAAAACCTCTTGTGGCACTTACAATCTATCTTGTGTTGTTACTCAAAGTTCTACATATATTTGGTTGTTTCAACTGAAAGATAACTTCTTTGAAGACAGAGACTGTAGTTCTAGTCAAGAACGATGTTTTTCCACATTGTAGGACTTATTTATGACACTCATGACATCAGTGGTGATAAACATCTCTACGTGACTACAGTCTTAACAAAAATTAAACTGCTGGTAAAGAAATTAGGAAGCCCTAGTCTATACTCTGTTTCTTAGGCACCTCTTAAAGGTCTTGTGCTTTAGTGGTAATAGAAAAAAAAAGAAGGAGGGTGAGAAGGGGCATCAGCTTTGTATACTCTAGATGACTAAACTGTCGGCCTTTCTTGGGGAAGTCCAAACTGTTTAACTGTTGTCATCCATCCTCATTTCTTCAGTGGCATTTCAGAAGTCAATAACAAAAACTACCACTAACATCCCATGGTCTCTATGTGCCAGGCTTTATACCTAGTGTTTTTCATGCCTTATCTCATTTAGTGTTCATGCTCTGCCTGTAAGACAGACAATATTATCCTTTTGCTGAGGAGGAACTGGAAACTTTTAGACCCATACCACCCAGCAAGTCCACAGTAAGGCTAAGATTTTAATTCACTTTGGAGCTGGATTAAACACTTTTATACCTTCCTCAGATTTCCTCAAATTTCTGTTATCAAGTAGATTCCTAAATAACCCAAGGTAGAATCCAAGAATTTCTAAAAAGCTGAGCGAGGGAGTATAATGTGGATGATAAGCAGAAAGAGAAGGACGGAAGAATCATTTTCCTTTTAAGAGGAAGCATCATTCCTTGATTACAAAAGGTGCTAGGAGGTAGATGAAAAAGCAAGGTAAGTATTTGTTCTGACCTGGTGAAAGACTGAAAGGTAACAGGGCTTTTATAGGTAGCTATGATATTTGCTGGTTCTTGATCTCCTAGTTCCAAAAAGAAATAGTTCTTAGTTTCCTGCTCCTAGCCACAAGATTATTGATTTCTATGAAAGGTATGAGAAGACACTGGGAATGGAATGCAGGAGATTAGAAATGGAACCATCCAAAAGGATGAGCCATTTTAGAAAACTGATGAAACCAAAAGATTTTTATTATCCTGTTTCTTCTTATTCTGTCACCATGAACTTTTCCCCCCCTGTGAAGGAATCTATCTTCCCAAGTGGGAAAAAATAATTTTTAAAAAGATAAGCCTGAAAAAATTAATTTAAACTTAGCCATATTAGGGTAGCATTAAGGCACTCCCGGGTACATTTTATTGGTCCATTAATATAGGGCCCGAGTGGTTGAATACACCTAAGGCATGTACTGTATTAATGAACCAATAAAACATGCCCTGAAGTGTCTTAATGATATATTACAACCATTTCTATTACATACATAAATGCACTATTTGCTGGCTGTCTTGCATAGTTTTAACGAAAATCTTCAATTAACCAAAAATATTGCATCAAGAACTCTTACCCACAATAAAAAAGAGCAACAGAGAATCCTGTAATTAACTAACCGGGCTACTTACTCATGAGGTGATTCTGGATTGATTTAATCTTTGGTGCTTTTTCACTGTAAATACTTTGGAAGAACTGGGTCTTTGGATTTAAAATTGGATACTTTCAGGAAAAGACACAGATGAAAGCTGACAGAATTCATACTGATCTCCTTTCTTACTTAAAATATCCAACTGTGGGTGGTGGTTATAACATTAAATAGGTATTCATGACTGGATTCAAATAGTAACTCTCTGTGCCTACATTAGAATGATATATTTTAGGCATGTGGGGACATTTTCTACAGTGATAAGGAATGCCACTCGTTCATGTATACAAGGGTTGAGACCAACACGTGGGATCTTGTAAAAATGTCTTCTCCTAATCAACATTGTGTTCCACTCTTATTTATAAACTCCGTGTTGACCCTGCTGTCTTTTCACTGGAGTCATATAAATTGATGCATTGCTATGAGTAGGAGAAACTGGAGGACGCATGGAGAGAGGAGAGATAATGATGATAATAGATATCATTTATTGAATGATTATTATACATCATACGATGCTGTAATTATTTTTACATGTATTATCTCCTTTAATCTTTGCAACAACCCTATGAGGGAGATACTATTATACTTGTTTTATAGATGAAGTATCCAAGATAAAATTAGAAACTTTTCCAAAGTGGTGGGCTTTGGGATTGAATGCACCCTCTGAATCCAAAGCCCATACTCAAGTGGGTAAAGCTTGGGATGGCCAGTATGAGAAAAGCAGAGAGAATTATTAGGTTTATCCTCTATATAGGGAAGAAGTCCTTTCTAAACTCTATCTACCAACATACAGCATTGTACATTTTATTCTTCCCCTCCACTTCCTCCTTACAGAGGAACATAAATAGAGGAGAGAGAGAGAGAGAGTGGACATGAAGGGGCCTCATAGCAGAGTCTTAAAAGATGCAAAGTGACTTCCATGAAGCAATGATCTAAGACCCAATGAGAATGGGCACATAGCGATATGGTTAGATACCAACGGCCAGAAACAGGTAAAATGTAAATGCCTTATCATCTGATCATGGGGAGAGAAGATGACATTCTCCCATCACTGAGGATGGCACCTCAGTGGCACCAAGTACACTCCTTGAAACTAAGGTGACAGCCCTTGGATAATGAGTGAGTAGAGAGTATCGTCAAACTAGTCACAGACTGAGGAAATACTGCACTAACTGATTAACCCGAAATTTGACTACTGAATAGAATGGGGGCTCAAGACAGAAATGAATTGTAAAAAAGATAAGGTAAAAATTATTTGTACGCACCTTTGAAAGCTGAGATTTATGTACTGAGTTGTTTTATTCATAAACTTTTAAATTGTTACAGATTTGCATCCTAAGAGAACCTGACCATGAAATGTTTATGAAGGCTATTGAAGTGACAGCAGTTATTGTTGGTTTTAGGGCCATAAGTTAGGTGTCAAATCATCAAAAAACTGGCCTTTTTGAGGAATTGCATTTTATTTCGATTTCTTCTTCAAGATCTATAACACAGTAGGAAATTCATTATTTTGTAAATTTATTCTGTACCAGTTTCTTCAGCTGAATTTTACAAGCCTGGAAAACAGTTGCTGAAAGATCTTTGCTGCCTCCCCTTGATTTTTACTCATGGTTTATATAGGTTTATATTTGCCTTGCACATTTGGTAGTCAATGATACAATTCACTTTGGCTTTATTTACTGAAGGGCTTGGCCCTGATGTTGAAAGTCATACTGCAATATTGTTTACTCAACCTTTAGAAGGCAGGAAAACTGTTAAACATAAGCTCTAGCACATTTTAAAACTTGTGGAAAAACACAATTTTACTACAATATCTTTAAAAATCCCACATATACTATTTATAAATCACTTTCCTTTTTTATTTCAGTTATTTTTTTAAGACCATTAGGTTGGTGTTATTTATGACAAAGTGGTAATTTAATACCAGATAGTAAATTCATTATGTGATTTCAGTGGGCAGATAACTACGTCATGCAATTTCACTGTATCTCTTAAGTGATCATCTGCTGGCTTATGTGCAATGTAGGAACCAGGTCATCAGCTCTTCTATAAAGCTGACCAAGCGAGTCATCCCAATGTGATGTAAATAAATATATGTAAATAAACCATCACCAACATGTGAGGGGTACTAGTGATGTCTGGACATTTGCAGTGAGTAATTTAGTGGACATATGATTCTACTGCTCTTTTAAAAAATTTAATGCTGGTTTTGCTGATAAAGGCATCTTTGCTGACTATAATAACAGCAACCTAAATGTGTATAGTGCTTTAAAAATTTTTGAAGCACTTTCGCAGGTGATATTATCACGTGGAATACTTCCCCAGAATCCTATGACACAATTGTGAACCATATTGTCCTCATTTTCAAATGAGGAATTGTTACTTAGAGAGTTTAAGTGTTTCTCTTGAACTAGTTGACCTGCTAAATGGCACAGTGGATTAGAACCAGGTCTTCTTGGATCATGTTCTTCCTTTCCCCATAAGACTTGAGCATCAACAGGTCCAGGCACTAAAGCTAAATAAAACTGAATGATATTAAACTGACAATATTCTACTCTTTCTAGCCAATTACAGTTTCATATAACTCAACCTGATAGTAAATTAGAGGCTTTGGGTATCCTTGGTCAGAAAATCTGAGAATTTAGTTGAAGTAAATGAAGGAAGACCAGGCAGGCAGGGACTATGGCCATGGATCCAGAGTCCAAGGTGGATGTACGTGGATACTGACAGGACAACAGAGAAAGTGAGAGCTGTTTAAAATGTGAGCCACATCTATGTTTTAGGAATAGATATTTGCTTTTCATTTTGCATAGCACCGTGGGATAAACTCAAAATGCTTCTGAGTGAATGACTTTTATAGATTAGAGATTTAACTGAATCTAAAAGCAAAATAGATCTATGATTTGAAGATCAGATGAGATTTTTAGCCTGATTTATTTAGAAAATTTTGTATGTTTGGGACTCTTGTCTAGTAAAGTTTGACTGTACCTTCATCAAATAAAATAGTGTAATATAGGTGTCGATTCACATCAACAAAAGTAGGAGGCTGTCATGAGACACAAGGAAAAACATGGTTGTCATGTCGAAAGGCTTTGGTTTAACACTAGATTATCCTGCATGCTTTGGACAAGTAATTGAACCCCACGCAGATTAGTTTTCTTAATTAAAAAATGGTGATAGCAATACCTACCTCATAGAGATGTTGTGATGATTAACCTATGCATTACTGGAGTTAGTAACCGTGGATGGATTTTAGGACATCAATGAACCCTCCAACATTGCATGCACAAAATTCTGCTGAGATTGTTCATTATTGTCATCAGATCCTTAAAAGTCTCCACAAATTGCAAAAGGCTAAGAACTACCAACGTATATGAAAAGGATATGAAATTGTGAAATGCTACATAAATGTTAGAAATCAAGGATAAAGAAGCACTATCCAGGAAAGGAAAACAAAACAGTAATTTTTAGGGAGGTAGAATGTTTATCTATCTCCAAGAAACTTGGATTGGACTTTTAGGAGATAATTTGATAAGTCAAACGTACATAAAACATGAATTATCTCTAATGGCAAAATCACTTTTATTTGTAGTAATTTTAAATATAGGCTTGTTAAACTGTGCTTTTGAACATATTTCATAGATGATAATCTGTAATTTACTAGTTTCTCTCTCTTTTTGAAATTTTAATGTATGTATTTGAGATCCTTTTATGATTTTTTTTTAGGTGATGTCATTGAACTCTTAAGTGCAAGATGAAACAAGTCTTCCTGGCGTTCCAAGTAGGTAAGTAATCTGCTCATTTCTTAACTAGCTAAATGAATTGCTTTATTAAGATACTGAACGTATGTCAGGCCTATCAATATCCGGTATCTGGAATCACTAATCAACTGTCTATGAACATTATTTTTATGAAGATTTTTTCTTTTGGCACACTAAACAAAAATAAACTCAACCTGGGGGAAGATGTGTGGAGGTAATGTGAGGAGGAAGGAATAATATCAAAGACCTTGCTTTCTCAAAGTTTCCTAAAGTGTGAAAGAATCAGTACTGCAGTGTTAAAATAGGCTGGAATTGGACAGAGGAGCAACAAATTGTGATTTAGGAATGCCACTGCTTTCTCAGACCGAAAGGCATTGTTGTCTGGGGGAAAGAGTTCTATTGTATAAACACTGTTGAGAGGATAGTGGAATTTAGATCTCCAGCCTCTTCCTTGATTTTGGCAAGGTTGAATGTAGAGGAAACCACAGTCGTTCGGGAGGAACGCTATGTGAACAATGTCATGTTTTATTGGTAGAATGAGTAAAGCAGACAGTACAGGCTGTAAAAACCTATCAATTGGTGTTATGGCAGGAAACAGATGGCTCATTCCCACAGAGTAATTCAAAGAATATCCAATAAAGGGGCTACTTGCAAAGGTGTAGATAGGAAATAGGGGAACCATAAGATAGAGTGTATCCGAGACTAGTAACACAGGGTCTATTTCCAACCCTAGGCTTGAAGGGGTGAGTTAGTTGGAAAGAGAGGCTCCTATGCAGGGGCCACCTTGAGAAGAGCCGTGGTTGTCATGTAGAAAATGGGAACTTGTGAGCTAAGGGAATATGAATACGCTTTCCTCATTCACCTGCTTCCCTCTGATCTTCTGCCAGATCTCTCTAATAATAGAATCCAATCTGGAGCCAGAGGGCAAGAAATCTAATTGACTGACTCTTTAGTCTGGCCTTCTGCAGCCAGCTAGGGTGAAGAGTGTGATCTGGAGAAACAACTCCCCAAATTTGGTGGCTTACAGTCCCAAAGGCCTACTTCTCACTCATGCTAAATTCCGGCATGGATCAGTAGTGAGTGTTTCCACGTGTCCTCACTGTAGAACTTCAGAAATGGAGCAGACATTTCTTCAGAATATAACCAATTGTTTTGAATAGAATTTGGGATAGTCTCAAGTCAGTAATTATATATTTTGGTCTTAAATAATTTATGTCATTTGTACTTACCCAGAACTAGTTTAGGATCCTATGCAAGCTTCAAGGAGCCAGAAAGTTGAATTCTACCAGGTGCCTGAACGAGAAGGGGAGGTGATAAAACTGAGCAGTGTGAATAACCACCACGGGTAACTTTTCTGTTCAAAGCATGCTGGTCCCTAAGTTAAATTAAAGCTAGGATATGGATTGGCAGAATAATTCAGGCAGAATTTAGTTTACAAACAACTTCTGAACAACTTGCATAATATTCAACAGAGCCTATATGTAGATTATACAAAAGCTTTTTTATTTTTATTTTTTTAGACAGAGCCTTAATCTGTCACTCAGGCTGGAGTGCGGTGGCACGATCTCAGCTCACTGCAATCTCTGCCTCCTGGGTTCAAGCAATTCTCATGCCTCAGCCTCCCAAGTAGCTGGGATTACAGATGCCTGCCACCGTGCCCGCTAATTCTTGTATTTTTAGTAGAGACAGGGTTTCACCATGTTGGCCAGGCGGGTCTCAAACTCCTGACATCAGGTGATCTGCCTGCCTTGACCTCCCGAAGTGCTAGGATTACAGGCGTGAACCACCACGCCCGACTTGTACCAGAACTTTAAAAAAGCCAAATCCATATAGTTGACCAGAATGAAACCATAGAAGAATTTTTGAACTTTGTTAGGATCAAAATATTAATACTTACATTAAAAAAAAAAAAGCTTTTTTTAAGTGCATAGTATGGTACTAAGCCTTTAGTCAAGGAAATTTAAACAAAATTATCCTTGCCCTCTAGGAGTTTGCAATCTGAAACAGACAATATTGATCTAAAGACATGCAATCAGTTCATTCGCAGGAACATTATCTGCTCTTAAATTGATCTATGGCAATTTTTAGAATGATTAAATTATGTATTACTCAGTCTACATCTTGACTATATTCTTTTTCCTCCAGTAGTATTACTATTTTTAAATGGACTATAAAGAAACATTATGAATATCTAGCACCTTTGGAAATGCATGTAATTTATGCAGAAGTGGGATAATGTCACATACTGTAGATGCAAATTTAGAATTGATTGCACTATAGGGAGATGGCAACCTCATCTATGCTTAGAAGAAAGTTGTTTTGTTATAAGCTGTTTTGGAAGTCGAATATTGGATTTTATTCTGGATATATAGCATGCCATTAGTTTGTTAATATCTTAATAGTGAGAAAATTTTCATCTAAATACTGAAAGGCAAAAAGTGTTGGGAATAAATGCTAAATATTAACTGATAATGTTTCTTGAATACCCTGAGGAATGCTGATGGGACAGAAGTTTCAGATATTTTAAGTTCAGCAGCTTCTACCTATGAATGCTTTCTCTGACAAATTGCATAGTGGATAGAGCACATGCTGCCCACATCACCTGTGTCCTTACCATTTTCGTACAATCTGGTTTGACTTCCAATTGCTGGTGACTGTGTCTCTGGCCAGTGGGGCCTGCAGCAGTCTGGGAGTACTGGAGGAAAGACTGCCATCAAGGAGCAGCCCTCAATTACAGACACAGAAGAGTAGGTCTGTGGGTCCCAGTGGATGAACGAACACGGAGGAGCACCACGTTGAGCGTCCATCTTACAGTTTCCCAGGGGCACAAAGTTATAGTCACCTGAGGGGCAACTTGCTTGACAAAGTAGCTTTTCTTGACTTCCTTCCCATCTTTACCTCACTCCCCCACTTTCTAACCAGTGTTTCTTGGGATCAGTTTCCAAACAAACTACGTGAATTCAAATCTTTGTCTTTGAGTATGCTGTTGAGGAAGTAAAACTAACATAGTGGGCTATTTCCCTAGCAGGCCTCCTTTTTCTTATACTATATTATGGGACTTGAAAAAAATATATAATTCAGAGGTAGTGGCAGCACAAAGTTCCTTGGGTAAGTACTTTTGGTAGATAAAGATGAAATAGGTGTAGACAAGCAAGGTTGCCTAGAGCAGTTTAATGGAGACTTTGATTACAAAAGCTTATACTAAAGATGATGTGAAAATACTATAGAATCTTGTCTCAGAAATTCCTGATATTAGACATAACTGAAAGCATTAAAAAGTAAAACTGTTGAGTGTCTGTTGGAAGTAAGCTAAAGATAAAATATATTTAGGAGTTATCCATAATATTTGCATGTGTGTATATATATATAATATTTTTGCAAAATATTTCATATTTTACTATAACCTGTTAATATGCAATGTTACCAATTATTTATTAGATTGCTAGATTAATTGCAAAATTCCTAACTTCTCTACTCCAGCCACATGCATGGTGGCACCAGGACAGGATAACTGGAATAAATACTGAGGCAGAAAACAGAAAATTGCAATGTATGCAGTAGTCACTAGTCCATGGTAATGATGAAATCCTGTGGACAACTGTTATGTAGTCTTGGCAGTGAGAGAAGTGCCATGGCCAGGACTTGATTCTGTTCTCAGGGAGGAATTTTCCCATCCATTGTTTTGGGGGACTCCTGCTTCTGCCATCTGGGAAGCTTTGCTTGTCTATTATCTGCCGTGGCCGCAATGGCAGTTGAGGGCCCTGGAGGTTTTGCTGCCTGCCTCCTGCCTATATGAGCTGGGTGGCCTAAGAGTTGCTTCAAGGCTCAGCCGAAGGCTTTTACGTCCTAGCTCATGGTTGTTTTTGCAATATAATTTTCTTTAAAATTAATAAGACTTTCATCTCTTCCAGGCACATGAAGACAAATGTTGCATGTTCTCACTTATATGTAGGAGCTAAAACAAATTGATCTCGTGGAGGTAGTGAATAGAATGGTGGCTACCAGAGGCTGGGAAGGGTAGTGGGGGTAAGGGGATAAAGTTACAAAATACAGTTAGATAGAAGCAATAAGATCTACTGTTTGGTAGCACAATAGGGCTACTATAGTTAAAGATAATTTATGACACATTTCAGAATAACTAGAAGAATAAATGTGGGATGCTTTCAGCACAAAGAAATGACAAATGTTTGTAGTAATTGGTGATGAATACCCCCAATTATCATTATGCATTGATCATTATACATTGTATGCTTGTATCAAAATATCACATGTACCCCATAAATGTGTAGCTATTATGTATCCATAAACATTAAAAAATTAAAAATAGAAAGCAACTAATACACTTTTGTCTCTTTGCTTACAATCAGTTCAGTATGCCAGCTACCATACCCACAATTCTTTCTTAGACATAATTCTTAAAGTAGTATTATTTGTTTTTCTTCTCATCACCATTTATTTCTTTCTCAACTCAATGACATCTACCCCAAGGCCATGAGGCTTGGGATGAAGGCCTGGTTCAATCTGAATTTCGTCATGTAATTATATCTTAAGACTGTTCATTATTCAATTTCAAAAATTATGTATTAATGTTTGAGGTAAACATTCCCAACTTTTGAGGTTTAAAATTTCTGGATGTTTTCTTATTCCCTTCCATTTTTATGTGTACTTTGGATAATTCTTTCCTGTGGTCATTTCTTCTTCTAATATCTTGCCAAATAAAGCTAGTAACATCTAATGCATGCTCACATAATTCTATTTTACAGTATCTTTTGCTACAGCCACAGGCTGGGGAGGTTAGTGGCCTGCCTCCAAAGATATCGTGGGCATCATTGCTACTGAACATCTTGCCTCTGCTTAACTTGGGGTTTCGTTTTTCCAGCCTCTGATATTAGTTTCCTAGTTATGTTCTGCCAGTGCCACCAATTTTAGGGTTTTTGTTTTTATTAGTGTACATTCTTGATACTAATTTCTATTTTAGTTAAGATAACACCAATTGAAGCATAAGATAAACCTCAAAATTTAAGTGGCTTAACATGTTAAGATGTTTGTTTCTTGCTCATGTAAAACTCAGTAGAGGGGCTGGGGTTCTACTCTGTGCATTCATTTAGCAACCTAAATTAGCAAGCTGTTGTATTCAATAGACAGTTTTTAAGGCACCAACATCCAGCCAGCAGATAGAACGCTTAGCTCCTTTCTGACCCTTCTCTCCACCTATGCTGACATCTTAGGTGTCCTCTGGCTTTCAATATCATCTCTTTGCTGACAAATCCCAAATCTTCTTTTATCGAACTCCACCTAGCCCCTGGATTTGTGTATGTAATTGCCTATACAACAACTCCACTTGGATGTCAATCAGGCATCATTAACTTAATATATTTGAAACCAAATGTTAATTTTTCCCCCCAAAATTGCCACCCCTTAACATGATCAATCTTAATATTTGGAACTGTGATTTACCAGTTATTCAGGGAACAAACTTGAAAGTATTTTTTGAATCTTTTTTTTTT
>NW_012103809.1:1793981-1795354 GCF_000951045.1 Mandrillus leucophaeus
TTTTTTTATGAATTGTTATCATACTTCCTTTCTTACCTTTTGAATATATTGACTCCAAAATGCTCCTATGATTCTTAAATTCCAAGCTGCTTTGTCTAAAATGTCGTTTTCTTTCTTGAATAAGAACAATTCTAGGAATTTAGAATGTGATATTTCATCTTTGTCTAGAGACTACAAGGTTCAAATAAATTCAACTTTCCCTTTTTCCTTTCTCATATATTTAAATATTTTAACAATATTAATTTAGAAATGTCTAAATTTCTCTACTGTAATTTATTTACATTCAATTTAGAGATTGATAGTAATACAGTAAAAATTTATTCTCACATTCACTGTACTATATTATTGATTATTCAAATAATTTCTGAGCTAAAGAGCTATGTCAGTCATTGACCTGGTGCAGGCTCTATAAAGATAATATAATATTCGTCTGTCTTTGAGGACCTTATAGTCTTCCTGGCGAGACAGATTATCATGCATAAAACTTTCAATGATACCAGCTTTCTTTCTTTTTTTTTTTTTTTGAGATAAAATCTCACTCTTTCACCCAGGGTGGAGTGCAGTGGCGTGATCTTGGCTCACTGCAACCTCCACCTCCTGGGTTCAAGCGATTCTCGTGCCTCAGCCTCCTGAGTAGCTGGGATTACAGGCGCGCGCCACCACGCCCAGGTAATTTTTGTAGTTTTGATAGAGACGGAGTTTCACCATGTTGGCCAGGCTGGTCTCAAACTCCTGACCTCAGGTGATCTGCTCACCTCGGCCTCCCAAAGTGCTGAGATTACAGGCGTGAACCACTGTACCTGGCTGATGCTAGCTTTTATAGAGTTACAAAGAAAATGGGATTGAGCACAAAGATAGGCTAACTACATGAGGAGTTCTAAAAGTCTCCTCAGAAGAGATGACGTTGGAACTGAGTCTTAGAAGATGAGTAGGCAGCTTCAGTTGATGAAGGTGAGAAGGAACATCCCGAGAGACAGCATGCTTCTTCTTATGGCAAGTCTTTATTTACATATGTTTTAAATTTAAAAAATGTTTGGGTTTTATTTTAGGTTCAAGGGTACGTGTGCAGGTTTGTTATATAGGTAAATTGTGTGTTGTGGGGCTTTGGTGTACACATTATTTTGTCACTCAGGTAATACGCATAGTACCCAAGAGGTAGCTTTTTGGTCCTCCTTGTCCTTCCTCCCTCTACCCTCAAGTAAGCCCAGTGTCTGTTGTTCCCTTCTTTGTGTCCATGTATATTCAGTGTTTAGCTACCACTTATAAGTTAGAACATGTGGTATTTGACTTACTGTTCCTGTGTTAGTTTGCTTAGAATAATGACCTCCATCTCCGTTCATGTTGCTGCAAAGAACTTGATCTCATTCTTTCTC
>NW_012103809.1:1795404-1796675 GCF_000951045.1 Mandrillus leucophaeus
TATTGCAAAAATTTTCCAGCACATGGCAATAAAGTGTCTTGTCTTTTGTCTTATGCTTGACTTACGTGAAGTCACCACATGGGCTAGCTGTGGGGTTCTGTGGGGAAGGAGGGGAGAAAGAAAGTGGGAGTGACAGGCAGGTGGAGATTGAGGAGGGCAAGACAGATTTGCCTTTCTGAGGGGGTTGAGGTTCTGGGGATATGCAAGAGGATGGAGAAATCAGACTTAAGGCATCTTGTGGAATTGTGGTAGAAAGGAGAGGAGGCCAAACCTTGATTAAATTGAAACACCAGGAACCAAAGCTTTTTTTGTAAGATTTTACTCTACCTAACTTTTATAGTATTTCAAGTCTTTTTCTAAAGTGTGACAGAAAAAATCACATTTTCTAAAATGTGATAGATGACTTTTTTTCACACTCCAGTATAGTGTAAAAACACTTCTTTAATTTTTACTTTAAGAGAAAAATTGTAAAACTCTTGCACCATAAAATTTAGAATCCCAGAGACTTACCAGTTTGAATAAGCCACAGGTTACTGAGTGATGTCTTGGGGAAATATGTAAGCCAGTCGCAGAGCCTTGATGTAGGGGCTAAATCTTGGAGAAAACTAAAGGTGGACAGGCACAAACAGACTCAACATTACTTTTCACACTAAATTGCTTTCTTTTGGAAGAAAAAAAAAGGCCATAATAAATACCCATTTCCAGGATTGTGTCCAGTAACAGCAAGGACAAATTCCTGTAAGATTTGAGAGAAGTCCTATTGTTTTTTCATTTTTTTTATGAATTGTTATCATACTTCCTTTCTTACCTTTTGAATATATTGACTCCAAAATGCTCCTATGATTCTTAAATTCCAAGCTGCTTTGTCTAAAATGTCGTTTTCTTTCTTGAATAAGAACAATTCTAGGAATTTAGAATGTGATATTTCATCTTTGTCTAGAGACTACAAGGTTCAAATAAATTCAACTTTCCCTTTTTCCTTTCTCATATATTTAAATATTTTAACAATATTAATTTAGAAATGTCTAAATTTCTCTACTGTAATTTATTTACATTCAATTTAGAGATTGATAGTAATACAGTAAAAATTTATTCTCACATTCACTGTACTATATTATTGATTATTCAAATAATTTCTGAGCTAAAGAGCTATGTCAGTCATTGACCTGGTGCAGGCTCTATAAAGATAATATAATATTCGTCTGTCTTTGAGGACCTTATAGTCTTCCTGGCGAGACAGATTATCATGCATAAAACTTTCAATGATACCA
>NW_012103809.1:1796725-1798042 GCF_000951045.1 Mandrillus leucophaeus
CACCCCTTAACATGATCAATCTTAATATTTGGAACTGTGATTTACCAGTTATTCAGGGAACAAACTTGAAAGTATTTTTTGAATCTTTTTTTTTTTTTAGTATCATGTAGTACATAGAATCAATAAATCCTATCAATGATCCCTTCAAAAACATCTAGAATCCAGATATTTCTCATAGCTCCACAGCCATCAGATTTTATTTCTTGTAGTGTGTCATGATCTGACAGGTCCTCTTGTTTTCATTCCTGCCCTCTTAGAATGCATTTACCACACATAAGCCAGAGTAATATTCTACAAATAGACTACATTGTCCTTCAATGTATAAAACTCTTCAAAAACCAAAGGTTTTCCCTAATCATTTATTTAAAGTACTTCATAGCATTTGTCATTATCTGACATTTCAGCCATTATGTTATACTTTTTTTTTGTTTAATTTTCTGTCTTCTCAACTAAGAATGAATATCTATGTCATAGACTTCTCTTTATTCATGGCTGTCTTTATAACACCCAGGATGGTGCTTGCCACATGGGAGATGTCCTAGTTGTTTTGAATGAATAAATAAATGAATGAGCTACCTTTTATATCTTTTTTTTTTTTTGGTTTTTTAGTCTTTTTGTATCTATTTGTATGACTTTTTTATATTAACCATATATAATCATTTTCTCATTAGTATTAAATGAATTTCTAAATTTGCCCTTTAGTTTACGTGGCTAGCTATCCAGCTAGCTAGCTAGTAATATAATAAGTAACTTCTTCTTCACAATATTTTCCATTATTCTTCACCTTAGAAATCGCTCCTCTCTCATGAACCTGGCTATTTTCTCATACATTTACCTAATGTCTTCTAATTCTTAGTCTAATTTTAGAGGAGCATGGTGACCAGTCTTTGTCCAGATCTATTCTAGGACTCACAGTAAATTCTCCAGATCACAGAACTTACCTTCAGCAATACTGCTTGCCTGAAGGTTTCTAAAAAGGCTTGCACTGTGAATGCTTTTTACTGAAAGTAAGCAGGACAGATCTTTTTCTCCCAGACATCTCTAAAGAGGTACCAGGGGTGCTGCCTAGTGGCCTAATTCCTTCCTTCTTTGCCCGACTTCTTAACTGAAGGGAAGGAGACTCTTTGCAGAGCTGACAGTATACTTTTCTCTCATTCAGCAGCTGCCAGACATAGTAGGAAACATATGATATCTAAGTCATGTTCCTGGATTTTATGGAGTAAGTTGAACGCTGTATTTTTACGGAAAGTCTAGAAAAAAATTTTCCTTTTTTGGAATTCCACCAGATTCATTGATATTGTAAAGCCAGTGGTCCTG
>NW_012103809.1:1800887-1806387 GCF_000951045.1 Mandrillus leucophaeus
GTAGCTGGGGCTACAGGCACACACCACCACACCTGGCTAATTTTTGTATTTTTAGTAGCGACGGGGTTTCACCATGTTGACCAGGATGGTCTCTATATACTGACCTTGTGATATGCCCCCCTCAGCCTCCCAAAGCTCTGGGATTACAGGCCTGAGCCATTGCACCTGGCCGATTCCATATCTTTTATAGCAGATCTTGATGTGCTTAAAAATGATGAGGACTTTAGTATAACTGGAATGAATTTAGAGGCATATTGGTGGTTTAATGGAAGTGGAGAGGAGTTTAGATAGAATTACCAATGGGATATTAGGCCAGAAATAGATTGGAAGGGCCTTGAGAGCTAAAATAAGAAATTTGGGTCTAAATCTGGAAGGAATAGGAACCAAAAGGAATTTTAAAGTAAGTGGTTGACATGATCAGATTTAATAATTAGGGAAATAGCTAATGGCTGTCAATACCCTCTGACTTGGTCAGGGAGTTATGGGACAGGAAGCTATTCTAAAAAACCCAGGCAAGATATTATAAAGTACCAAAATATGGCACAAAGGATGGGACAGAGGATTAGATTTAAGATATTTTGGCTACATATCCCAGAAAGAAATAGAATGTTTAGAATTTAAAACATTTTAGGAGGGAGCATAAAGTGAGATAATACGTGAATTTCATACTGAGATTAAAAATGTACAACTGAACTTTAGATCTTACCAAGGGAACATATTTTAAATAGCCTTGAATTTTGGTCTGCTAAGTTATGTTTAAATGTTAGTAGTGTTCAAGCAAGAAGAGTCTTTTCCTTCCAAAAAGAGTGCTAATGTCCACTTTCACACCTCCTTAAATATCTACAGCATGAAACAACCTACGCAGACATATCTGGATTTCCTGCAGCTATCAGTGCCTTTTGTGTTGTAAGACAAAAGCAATCCAATAAAGACATGTCTGTTCCCAAAGTGCTCACCAAAGTCACGGCTCAGAGAGTGCATGTTACAGTTATGTCTTTTCTTGGTTTTATATTTTAAAGAATATGATAAAAAAAAAAAAAAGAAAAACAAGCTTCCTGGTAAACTATATTTATAGCCTCATAGACTGTAAAGGTTTCAAAGTTTAAAGACACTTAGAGCAAATGTCTTCCTTTTTCAGCGTTAGCCTTTTTCTCCAGCACCAAAAGTGTGCAAGGCAAAAGCCTGCGAAAGAGAGGAAGTAGTGTAGGATAGTGTGGGAGGTGTTCTAAGTCTGGGGCTCATGATCCTCTAAAATACATGAGTTTTCAAGCCTACAGACAAGCTACAGAAGGCCTTCCAGCACCCTGAAAGTGTGGAAATAACCGTGGCAGATGCATGGATGGCCATTTTTTTGGGGGGGAAATACTTCATAGTTTTCATTAGAATCTACAGCCTTAAACCTTTGACTATATAATTGGACACATACAACAAATGGCTATCATGTAGATGAGTATATTATCAGAGCAAAAATAATGATTCAGATAAGTTCTTGCCACTTCAGAAGACACAATTAATTTATCTCAATGGATATGAGAGTGATCTACTTAGTTACAGATATTTGTAAAGTTTGTTTAAATGGCTACACAACTTTGGACATGCTTACCTCTCCAAGTCTTCTTTTTCCCCCATTACTATCTCCTAGGTTTGCTGTGAGGTAATTTATGTAGACCAGTTTGCACAATCCTTGGAAAACGTCTTAATTATATATTTATGACAAATTTGGATATGACATTTGTTATACATCTGTATGCAGGGCAGTTATAAATATAAAACTTAAGCTTAGTGAATTGTTAAAAATTAGTCATATTTCCTATTTCATATTCCTCTTGGAAGCTGAAGAAACAAGATCAAGTAATAAGGATGTTTATATTTTCTAAGTACTATTTTTAAGAAGTTAAATGTTAGTTTCTGGTGTCATGAATGAAGAATTGGAGCAAATGACAAATTCCAGTATATGGCTTGCTTTGGAGTGCATATTGTGATAAAGTCGCTAACCTTTGGGCGGATGTACAGCCAAGAAGAGTTAGGCCCCATTTCCAATGAGCAAGCCCCATTCCTGATGGCAAGAGTTATAAGAACATGCAATAAAAAGATTGAACTCTGGTCAAAGGCCACAGTTGCTACCATTCACATGCTGCTTGCTGGGTATGGAGCCAGCCCTGGAGCTCTAACCTGATTCTTTAGCTTTGGCAACACAAGCATTTGGAATGTGGGACAAGGTGGGGCCCAGCATCATCCAGTCATAGTCTCAGAGGTCTTGGTTACTCCCGTGACCTCCTTCACCAGCTCACCAGTCTGAGGAAGAAGCCCAGGCTGCCACAAGGCCTTGTCTTACAGGCAAATAATTAATTAAGATGGAAACGTATATGTCTACTGACCTCCAATGATTAGGCCTCTGGTTCAAGAGCTGAGTTTTGAGGACTTACTTAAATTAGGAAGACTGTGACAGTTGTCCTTCCTTTCCCCCAATCTCCCTCATCCCTCCATTATTCCTCTGGGTTGTGTAGAGGTCACCTGTGGAACATTTAGTGGCCCTTGTATTTGATTTTTGGGTACTTATATATGTCTGTCTTCTCAGACAAGCTTTTCCTCTGACAGAAAAGATTTTGAAGACATTTTAGTAAAACAGAACAAAACAACCCAGGCATGAGACAAACTGATTATTAGTTGGAGATTTGGTTGGAAGATATTAGCTAGCCCTGAAGCAAAAACACACTTTTCTCCATGCTTTTCTATAACAGTATTCATAAAGTCACAAGTAAGCTGGACAGCTTGTGGCTGAGCAGTGACTAAGAAGAGACATTGGGCTACAACAGAGAGCACAGGCATTGCTGCCAGCAAGACAGAGCTGGAGAGCGAGCTACCGATCCTTAGCGACATAATGGTGGGCAATTGGCTTCACCTCTTGGAAATGTCCTCTTCTGGGAAATGGGGGTGATAATGCCTCAGCGGGTAATTTTAAGAATTGAAAGTAAAATATGCAAAGTGCCTGGCACCAGTGACTACCGAGTAAATTAAAAATATTTTATTTTATTAGTGTTCATTTCTTGCTCTGCCTTAAAAAAACTGCACACCAAACACTTTATGCTTACTCATGCAATGCATTTTTGTAAATAATCTGTTGCACATAGCATTGGGTGCTTGGAAACAAAGAGGAGTAATGCAGATCTTTTATATTCAAAGAAGTACTAGCCTAGCTGTGTTTGGGGTGCTTGTGTACATGTCCAAAGAGTGAAGCATAATAATTCCTTGTCTTTTTGAAAATTTTATCTAAACAAAATGAAATCAGTGAATTAATATTTTTGGAGTGCATATGTGACATGGACGTTCATAGATGACTTTTACGTAGGATTAGAGGATACAGAATTCTAAGCGGCTGAATCCTGAATCCTGAAATACAACACTAGGGACTTATGGAAACTAATCACGTAAACATAGCTCCTTTATTGTTCCAATAATAGTTTAAAATTTGTCATGTTGGATTTTATCTGAAGTCAGTCTGACTTGAATATAGTTCCAGGCCTTCCTCTTAATTTTTTTTTTTCTCCAAAACACCTGATGGCTGAGTCCATCAAGTTCCCACAATAGATTTACACATTTTAAAAACAGATTTTGCTTTGTATCTCTGTTTTGTCTTTTTTCCTCCCCAATATCCAGGAAACTTTGTAACACCTACTTTGCAAAATAAGCAAGTAATCATCTATTTTGGGGACTGAAAATAGAGGAGGTGAGAAATGAGATAACTGGTTTCAACTCATGTTATTTGGGCATAGAAACTATTTGTTCAGTGATTTTTGCCACAGCCATAGAACAGCTTTTGCATTGCTTTGGTTTCTCCATATGCTTTGGAGAGACAGGAAAGAGAATATTGCACTAAAAATCTTGTTTCAATTTAAGGTAATTATGCATATATTTAGGTTGAGTAGGGAAGAGGCATTACTGAAATAAAAATGTTTTTAATACAACTTGCAAGACATAAATTAACACATTGAGAAGAAAATGAATCAATAATTTTATTTTAGAATTGAGGGGGATTTTAGAGATCATCTTGTTTAACCGCCATGATTACAGATGAATGAACTGTTATGTGTTTTGCCCATAGTAGGTCACACAAACGAAAGTGTCCTGACTTCTAGAATAGGCCTTTGTTCCTCTCTCACTATAAATACATGACTATCTTGCAGAGTGGCCTAGTAGGTATTGTCATGTTGCTGTTCCGGGTTGGGAGGACTGGGTGCATGTACAAATAAAGTTTACATAATACCTAATACAGAAATCTTGGTGCCCTAAAGTAACTATTTAATGATGATGCCTTTGCTCTATTCAGACCAGTGAAATGAGCACACATTTCTGGCTCCATTTAATAAATTACCTCCTTGAGGGCACTAAATCCTGCTCTTCTGGAAAAGCTCATTCACCTCACATGGGTAAACAGTTTGCTTCTCCATGAATTCTACTGTTTACTCACAACAGTAGAAAGCCTGTTTTGTGTTATTGCTGTTATCACAAATCTGGAGACATCACTGCAGATTGGAATGAGGTGGTGGGAGACCGTTGCTTAAGTGGGTATTTTTCAACACAGCTTAATAGAAAAGGTTGACCAAACATGTTAGAATTACCATCAAATAAGTTTTCGGGGGAACTAGCCCCCAATATTTCAACGTAGGTTCTTTTCTATTTTTCCTAAGTGTCAGCTGGTCTGAGAAATAAAGAGAAAGAGTACAAAAGAGAGAAATTTTACAGCTGGGTCTCCGGGGGTGACATCACATGTCAGCAGGTTCCGTGATGCCCACCTGAGCTGCAAAACCAGCAAGTTTTTATTAGGGATTTCAAAAGGGGAGGGGAGTACGAATAGGGAGTGGGTCACAGAGATCACATGCTTCAAATGGGATATATGATTAGTAATGGAAAGCTTTTCAAATCTAGTTAATTTTACCTTTCAGAGTCACTGTGAATGGGTGAAAAGTATAATGGCTCATCTGTAGATCATAAGTTAACATTTCTGAATTTTAAAAAATTTGATGAGTTAGAAAAATTTGCATTGGTATCATCTACATTCACTTTCTACCTTTACTTCGTTACCGTCCTTCACACATTGAACTGTAATTCCCCCAGAGGCAAAGTTTCAAGGTCAATTATGTGAAAGTAGTTTTAAAAGTAACCAGTCCAGACATGGATTTGTGAAAAATAAAAATGGAGTTGAAGCAGTCAGAATTTTGTAGTATTCTTCACTCTTTTCTTTATTTTTCAAATAAAACTTTCTAAATATTGTAGCTCAAGATAGACTAATGATTCCAGTTTTTAAATATATTTAAAGCTCAAGTTGTTGGATATTTTAAAATTTTGACTCCTCCCTTTCTTTCTTTCTCCTTCCTTCCTTTTTTCCTTCCTTCCTTCCTTCCTTCTTTCCTTCCTTCCTTCCTTCCTTCCTTCCTTCCTTCCTTCCTTCCTTCCTTCCTTCCTTCCTTCCTTCCTTCCCTCTCTCTTTCTTTCATTCATT
>NW_012103809.1:1806732-1817225 GCF_000951045.1 Mandrillus leucophaeus
AACTGTTTAAAAATATGTATGTATTCATGCAATTCTTTAATCCTTAAGGAGCATAACAGGACTGAATTATCCTTCTGTCCTAGTCTGTTTGGGCTGTTATAACAAAATACCATAGACTGAGTAGCTTATAAACAACAGGAGTCTGGGAAGTCCAAGATCAAGGCCAGCATATTTGGTGTTTGGTGAGAGCTGTCCTTTTTTTTTTTTTTTTTTTCCAGTAAAAGCACTAATTTCATTCTAAAGACAGATCCCTTATTGCCTAGTCACCTCCCAAAGGCCCCACCTCCTAATACCATCACTTTGGGATTAGGATTTCAACATAGGAATTTTGGAAGGACATACATATTCAGACTATATCGCACCTTCTTTTTAAATTTTTTATTATTTTAGAGACAGGGTCTCGTTTTGTCACCCAGGCTGTTGTGCAGTGGCACAAACATAGTTCACGGAAGTCTCGAACTCCTGGGCTCAATAATCCTCCTGCCTCATTCTTCTGAGTAGATGGAGCTACAGGCATATGCCCCCATGCCTGGCTAATTTTTTATAAAACATTTCTGCAGGGACAGGGTCTTGCTATGTTGCCCAGGCTGGTTTTGGATTCCTGATTTCAAGTGATCCTCCTGTCTTAACCTCCCAAAGCATTGGTATTATAGTTGTGAGCCACTGCACCCAGCCCATAGCACATCCTAATATTACTCTTCAGAATTGTAGAATGTTACTTATGTCTGGCCTTGTTCTTGCCTCTTCAGATAGAAAAATAACCCCAGTGCGTTGCAGTCTCACTATTACATGAGTAAATTATTTGGTGTTTCCCTGGCCTCCCCCAGCTTCAGCATGGCCCCTAGTATAAGTGCATCCCAAAAGAGTCAGGTTGTCCTCCAGGCCCAGAGAAGCCAGGAATCTGTATAACGAGTGTATACTGTTTTGAATTTTATTCCCGTAACATTTATCATTTCCTTCCTCCCTTCCTCCTTCCTTCCTTCCCTTCCTTCCTTCCCTCCCTCCCTCCCTTCCTTCCTTCCTTCCTTCCTTCCTTCCGTCCTTCCTTCCTTCCTCCCTCCATCTCTCCTTTCTTCCTGTCTTGCTTCCTTTTTTTTGTATTTTTAATGGTAGTTGCAGTCCATTGGGATAGAGAAATCAGAAGAAAAGCATTACATAGAAATTAGGTATACAAACTAAAGCAACAGGAATTAAAAAACAAATAGGAATTCAATTACTATATATTTCTATTTCAAAACTGATAAAAGCTTTAGTTTTAAAAATGAAAAAAAGAGAGAGGCCAGAAAGTACATAATGGGTACAAAATAAGTGAAATTTAAATTCCTTTATTTGCATTACATTTCCTTTAAACTTTTGAAAATGACTTTTTACCCTCTCCTTAAGATATCCAGCCTTGTTTCTTCTGACCAGCTCTCTTGGAGTTTTCCTGAAATGACACTTTCCTTGGCAGCTATCCCCTGAGCCTTTTCATCCCAATTTTAAAATCTCCATGTCAAGTTCTGAGAACTTCTAGCTTCTAGTTTCTTTCTTCATCAATGAAAAATTTAATCAGACATTGTTATAGCTGTTTGGATGTTTATTTATCTAAAACTTTCTAAAGTTTCAGAGAAGAATTCCCTCTCCTCCCCTCCCGGTCCCACCCCTTCCCTCCCCTCCCCTCCCCTTCTTTCTTTTATTCTTAGCAAAGTGCCTAAATGTTTCCATCAAGAAACGATGTATGCACTGAATACTAATTGCAAATGCGGGGTCCTTCACTTTCAGAATTGCTAGATAGTATATTAAAAATTGGTTCATAAAATGCTTGTGCATAATATAACTTTAGGAACAATTCTGTCCATTTCTATCACTTATAGATGAAGAACTGCAAGCTAGAGAAGATGGAAATGACTTGTCCATTTTGTGTCTGGCCTCTACATGGGGGTTTTGCAGGGGAGCCCTGCCCTTGCAAACTGCCAGGTATATTCTGGACACACCAGTCATGAATCTAGACTGGGAGGGAAGAGTGATCACCAATTTTTGCCATCTTGAGGGGTAAGAGTGCCATGATTTGGAGTCTCATTGAGAGATTAATATGGGAAGCTGACTACCCAGAAGAAGTTCTAGGATCACATACACACAAACGTTTATATATATACACACACATATGTATAGACATGTAAAAATATATACCTGTTCTGATTTGTTAAAATTCTTTGATTCTTGCTGTTGAGATTAGAGATAGAAATATTAAAATGAAAATAAACCAAATTAAAATTTCCAAATTCCCTGGTAAAAGTTGACTTGTAACATGATGAAAGGGGATATTCAGATAAGATTTTAGAATATCTTCTCTAGAACTAAAAAACAAAGCAAAACAAAATAAAACAGTACCTCTCAAAAACTCCTTTGAAGCAGGTGTTCTTGTCAAATACTAAAGCTATGACCAAGTATTTCAGTGTATGAGGATTCAGAAATATATATATATGAATATATATTTAAATGTTTCTTTATATGCTTTGTTTTTCTCATAGCTTAGTTGTGTGTGTGTGTGTGTGTGCGTGCGCGCACGCAAGTGTGTTTTTCTACCACTTTATTCGGTAAATATGTCCCACGGAAACAAAATCTGTCCACTTAGTTCATGAGTTTTTTGAAACAGTTGGTGTCTAAGTAACTTCATCCTTGCCAGAAATAGCTTCCTGTTTTAAAAGAAAATAACTTAAAAGGTCGTATAAGGAAGGCTCATAAGGCTTCTTGGAAATCAAACAGTTCTTACAAAACATTTTGATGTGTTTAGTACAGAGGAATTAGGAACATATGGGTTACATTTTCCTTAAAATGCACATGGTTTTTAAAAATTAAGGGATAATGTTCTTGGCAAAATAGGTTTTGCCAAACCCAAACTGTTTAAAGAATTGTTCAAGATGTTCAGTCAGGCCAAAAGGCCCCAGGCTTCCACAGTCCTAATAATAGAATCAATCAGGAAAACCAGAATGAAGTCACTGAACTCATTTTAAGAGTCTCTTGAAATAACCAACCAAAATAAATCTCAATGTCGTAACAATCACAAGCAATTAGAATATAATAACTTTTATGCTCATGTCGAATAAAACCCCAAGCTAGTAGTTAAAATCGTTCTAGGAATTCTGGAAAGTTGGCAGTGTATTTTGTTTGACTAAAATAATTGATTACATCTATAAAAATGGCGAAGAGACTAGAAGGGATTTCACAGATAAAGTGTCTACCAGAAATAATTCAAGAATTTCACCGTGGTTTCTCAAGGAATGGAGGTTGATGTGCTTGTTTAAAACCCACACATTCTTTGGTAAAAAGATGTATATGGAGATGATAACCACAAACATTTCATTACCCTGGTACTAAGCACCACTTCTCTTATCTGGAAAAGAGTCTATTAAGTCACTTAGTGATGGATCCAGAGATGGTGAGATGAAATAGACAGTGACATCAGACCACAGGCTGTATATGTATATGGCATGAAACAATTGGGTAATTGTTTCAAAAAGGAATCCAATCTCTGTATGGTAGTATTTGCTTCCCAACGCTAATCTTTTTTTTTTTTTTTTTTGGAGACAAAGTTTTGCTCTTGTTGCCCAGGCTGGAGTGCAATGGAACAATCCTGGCTCACCGCAACCTCCACCTCCCAGATTCAAGCGATTCTCCTGTCTCAGCCTCCCGAGTAGCTGGGATTACAGGCATGCGCCACCATGCCTGGCTAATTTTGTATTTTTGGTAGAGACAGGGTTTCTCCATGTTGGTCTGGCTGGTCTCAAACTCCTGACTTCAGGTTATCTACCCACCTCAGCCTCCTGAAGTGCTGGGAATACAGGCTTGAGCCTCCGCACCTGGCCACACTATTCTATTTTGAAATGACATCACGGTCTCACGCATAGTAGGGTTGGTAAAATTATCTGGATTGGATTTGATTTGTTCTCGTGAAAATATCTTCACATTCTTTTTCAAGATCTTCATTTTCTACTCATGACTTGCCTCGTGGCATTATGAGCAAGCCACTAGAGTTCCCTCTGTTGGTTGACTTCTTGGTGTTTTAACAAAAATTAATGCAGGGCGTTAAATACTTTTTAAAAAAATCTTCTGTTCTTTTCTGACTCAGACATTATATAATCACCTCCAGCTAAAGACGGAAACACTATGTCTACCAGTTGAGCCAATTGAGCCAATAACAAAAGGGTTCTGGAATTCTTCCAGTTTCCTTTTCTCCCTTCCAGAGATTCCTGGCATTCTCTCCTGCTGAGCAGAATATGAATTACTAGACAATTTGGGAACAAGGTGGTTCCGATCAGCAGACATTTACAGGGCTGTAGCATTTGTGGAGAGGCAAAGCACTCAAGGAAGTAGCAGCAGTGTTGCCCCTTCCTGTCCCACCAGCTCTCTAACAAACTATGTATTTTGCAAGGGGATGGGAGTAATGCATTTTAAGGATTTGGGAGGTTGTCTGGGTTGTACGTTAGGTGTTCTCGTTGTGATAATTATTGGATGTATGCAGAGTTGGAGGTTGTTAGACTTACTTGCATCTAGATCTAAGCCCATAGAGGATTGTGTGTGTGATGCTTAAGTGTATGTGTAAGAGTGTGTGTATGTGTGTGTGTGTGTGTGTGTATGAAGTTGGCTTTATCAGAATTACTGGGTGTTGGTATGGAAGAAAGAGAGGCTCTCAAAGGGCACTACAAAGGATACTGAAGCTAGGAATGAATGACTAAAAGTGATTCAAGATGAGTGATACAGTTTCACTGTCCAAAAATATCTAAAGGGAATTATCCTTTACGTGTCCAGGAAGAAATAGTTTAATTAGAACATTTCCAGAAGTCCCTCTCACAATCTTTTCACTCACGTTCCTACATAAACCCAGGCTGGTTGATTCCTTTTAGTTTGTACCTGTCTTCCTGATTTCCAACTTGGTCCATGTAGTTCCCACCACTTTCCCCTCTGCTTTCGCCTCTGCTCATGGCAGTCCTACTCTTCTTTCAAGGAACTGTTTGATCTCTATCTCCTATATGACAGTGGCTTTAAACATTTTGGTCATGACCAACAATAAGAAATGCATTTTATATCAAGTCCCAGTGAATACAAAATGCATGCACACAGACATCTGAAACAAAAACTTCATTAAATTATACGTACATGCACTATATTTGATACTTCTATCCTATAAAGCCTAGTCGTAACTTCCTAAAATAATTTCATGACCACTAATGGGTCTTTATCCACTGTTTGAAAAATATTTCTCTGTGAAGCTTTCCATGACGATTCCAGCACGCTGATCTTTCATTTGTCTAAACTCATAGAACTTTTGTTGTTCTGACAACTTGTTGGGTACATATCAATATATGACATTAATATGTCTCCCTGTCCCCAATTAGGTTATCAGTCACTTGACAGAGGAGATTGTATGTTATATATTACTTTGTATTCTTCACAGTGTCTAATATAAAGGACACGAGTCCTTTCTAAGAAAAGCGTGCTGGGATTCTCTCTATAACTCAACAAAATGTCTTCTATCACATTTCCCATCTAAACTCTGAAATATAATCTAATTTTATTATTTCTGAATTTGGGATCAGAGCAGAATCTGATCCTCCTCAAGTCCCCTGCTGTAATAGATGTTTCTTCCTAGAGTCCTTAGTATTTTTCTGAGGGCCTTTAAAAAAATTTAGAGCCAGAAATGAAAAGGTGAGGAACATACAACGTACACATGATGGCCTAAATTCTTTTTTCTTTTTTTTTTTTTGAGACAGAGTCTCACTCTGTCACTCATGCTGGAGTGCAGTGGCACAATCTTGGCTCACAGCAACCTCTGCCTCCCGGGTTCAAGCAATTCTCCTGTCTCAGACTCCCAAGTAGCTGGGACTACAGGTGCACGCCACCATGGCCAGCTAATTTTTGTATTTTTAGTAGAGATGGGGTTTCGCCATGTTGGCCAGGCTGGTCTCGAACTCCTGACCTTAGGTGATCCACTCTCCTAGGCCTTCCAAATTATTGGTGTAACAAGTGTGAACCATGACACCTGGCCAATAGCCTAAATTCTTGAGTAGGAGTGGAGATAAGGGTAGGTTAGGCTAGTAGACTATTATGAGAAAGAAAAAGATGAGTATTTCCAATATGTTTTTCCTCCATTACATTTAGAAAAGGTAAATAAGAAGTTTATTCAAGCTGTGTCTGCCTATACAAACTGTGAAGCCAGAATAAATGGAACCTCCAAGGGTACTGAAAGAAACCGAAGGGATCATTAGCTTGAAAGAGAAGTTTGCCCCAGAAGGATCACCAGGACCCAAGTAGCAGAAAAGAGTGGTTGAAAGACTTGAAAGACAGGTTAAGTGTCGTCAATGAAGCTGTGGTTATTAGGAAAATCAGGGTTAAGTTGTGACCCTGAGCTCATTGGCCTCTTACAAAGAGATAAAGGTACTTCTTCTATAACCGGTATATTTATGAAGATTTTATTAAATACAAAAAAAGAAATCCTTGTAGTGAACAGTTTTACATATAAGAATACTGAGACTATGACTGAGACCTGTGTCTGGCAACTCATGACCACATTCTACCTAGTCCTGGTGAGGAAGGTTTGGTTATTCATTAAAAATAATAGCTGTGTTATTATTAATTGTTAATTAATCAGTAAAATCTAGCAAATGCTTGGGTCAATAGTTTATACATACATTATTTTTAGACCATAGATTAATTGGTCTCAGAATAATGTATGTATAAACTATTGACCCAAGCATTTGCTAGATTTTACTGATTAATTAAATTGGATAGATTTGTTCATTCATTGGAAAATGGTGTTTGAGCAAGATAGAATTTGGGTATCTGAAAGGAAACCAGGACAGGTGATGCCTTAGAGCCCACATGAAGCCAATCTTCTTCTTGGCATTCTTTTGGCTTTTGTAGATGAATTTCTTCTTTCTCAAGCCTCATGGTAGGATTTTAGTATTGATACCTGGACCTACGTTTGACTGCTTGGTCATGATGTTGGAGGCTAAGCAGAGAATACCCTAGATCGATGCCAAAGTCGGAAATGCTCCTGATCGGGTGCTTTCTGGTGTCCAATCCAAAGGTATGAACCAACTTAGAATCCAGGTTAGGCACTTACCATCTCCCTGATTTGAGCCTCTTTTTCTCATTCAGTAGAGAAGGGGTAATTCTCTTTGACCTATTTTATAGGGTTGTTGGGTTGAGATCATTTCTAAACTAGGAAGAGCTATATAAATATAAGATATTGTAGCACTTTAATATAATTAATTAGTACCCTTTCATAGGCAATGCTGGTGAGCTCAAGTTATTTGAAACAAGGTGAAAGCTTCCCTTTAAGATCATTTTTGCATTTTATGAGTTCTTACAGAATCAACCTTACTATGATCCTAAACTTATGTTCTCGGAAACATTCAAAGTATTATAGCATGTAGCAGACTGCATAAGTCATATCTGTGACATTAATACTTGTTATGTGTACTATCTGGTGTGCTACTTTCCCTACTCGATCTTCTAAATAATATTAAATTACATTTTGATATGATGTCCCAGAGCAATGTCTTTTTTATTGTTGTTCATATTTTGAGACAGGGTCTTGCTCTGTCACCCAGGCTGGAGTGCAGTGGTACAACCTTGGCTCACGGCAGCCTCCATCTTGAGCCATCCTCCCACCTCAGCCTCCTGAGTAGCTGCGACTACAGGTCCACACCGTCATACCCGGCTAATTTTTTTAGTTTTTAACATCTCATTTTGTTGCCCAGGCTGGTCTCATACTCCTGGGGTCAAGGGATTCTCCTGCCTTGGCCTCCTGAAGTGCTGGAATTACTGGCGTGAGCCACTGCATCTGGCCAGAACAGTGACTTTTAAATGTACTTCTCCAAAGGGTGATGAGGAGGGGGCAAGAAAAACAACAATGTCTTGAATGCTGAAAAATTTCAATGTCCAGATACTTGAGAAGATGTGGAAGAACTGTAGCACTATGCATTACTAGAATTAAAATAATTATTTACATTAGATATATTAGAATACCATTATAAACCAGCTTGCTAAAATTATGAACTTAGATATACATGACTTCTGTCCTTTTTTCAAACATAATTTTATTTTAAAACCCTAAAAATGTTATGACCAAAATACTCGTATTTCCTGACATCAGCATTCTAACAGCTCTCAAATCCTCCTAGTTGGGTGAAACAGTCAAGTCTTGGTGGCCTTGGTTGCCGGCTTGACAGATCCCATTTAACCAGGCTAATCTTTTCATGCTTCTGTTTGGGCCAGCCAATCTGCTAATAAGGAAGAAGAGGAATTGAAAATATTGTTCAGTTTCTGTTCATGTATATTTTTAAGTATTATCTGAGATTCTCAAGAACTCAAACACCATCCCAGGATGTGAGCCCTAAGTAGGCTATGAATGATGGCAGTGTTTAGATTGAGAAAACGTTAAGTTCAGAATTTGTAGTCCTGGTTGCTTAAATCTTCGTTTGCTGCTTCTACTTAAATGGATGAGATTAACTCAAGGGACAAAGTTGAGGATTCCTGTCATTTTCTAGTTTAAGCCTCTGTTCTTTGATATGAGTTAAAAGTCTTTTAGCTGCAAGGAAATAAAACCCAACTTATGCTGGTAGAAGCAAAAACAAGTAAAAGCAGGGTGGGAAGGTAGTGGGGGGACTCATTGCCAAGGGTTACTCTGAATTCAGGCATTACTAGATCCAAAGACGTGGGTAATAGTAAAAGTATCAGTAGTGATCTCTCAGTTGCACTGGCTTCTGTGTGATTTCATCTTTTCAGGCAGGCCCTCCTTATAAACTAGCAACATGGCTGCTCTTAATTCATGTACTCCAAGCTTAGTAATTCCTAGCAGAAACAAAAAACTTTCTTGACAGGCCAGTGATAGTTCCGGGATTCAATCTGTGTGAGGGTGTGTGTGTGTGTTTATTTTATTTTTCATTATACTTTAAGTTCTGGGATACATGTGCAGAACGTGCAGATTTGTTACATAGATATACACGTGTCATGGTGGTTTGCTGCACCCATCAACCTGTCATCTACATTAGGTATTTCTCCTAATGCTATCCCTCCCCTAGCCCTGCACCCCAAACAGGCCCTGGTGTGTGATCTTCCTCTCCCTGTGTCCATGTGTTTTCATTGTTCAACTCCCACTTACGAGTGAGAACATGTGATGTTGGGTTTTCTGTTCCTGAGTTGCTTTGCTGAGAATGATGGTTTCCAGCTTCATCCATGTCCCTGCAAAGGACATGATCGAATCCTTTTTTATGGCTATGTAGTATTCCATGGTGTATCTATGCCACATTTTCTTTATCCAGTCTATCATTGATGGGCATTTGGGTTGGTTCCAGGTGTTTGCTATTGTGAATAGTGCTGCAGTAAACATAGGTGTTCATGTGTCTTTATAGTAGAATGATTTATAATCTTATGGGTATATACCCAGTAATGGGATTGCTGGGTCAAATGGTATTTCTGGTTCTAGATCCTTGAGGAATCGCCACACTGTCTTCCACAATGGTTGAACTAATTTACCTTCCCACCAACAGTGTAAAAGCGTTCCTATTTCTCCACGTCATCTCCAGAATCTGTTGTTTCCTAACTTTTTAGTTAGGAAAGGGATCGATCCCTTTCCCCATTGCTTATTTTTGTCAGGTTTGTCAAAGATCAGATGGTTGTAGATCTGTGACATTATTTTTGAGGCTTCTGTTCTGTTCCATTGATTTCTATATCTGTTTTGGTACCAGTACCATGCTGTTTTGGTTAATTTATCCTTGTAGTGTAGTTTGAAGGAAGGTATCATCCTGCCTCCTGCTTTGTTCTTTTTGCTTAGGATTGTCTTGGCTATATGGGCTCTTTATTTTGGTTCCATATAAAATTTAAAGTAGTTTTTTCTAATTCTGTGAAGAAAGTCAATAGTAGCTTGATAAGGATAGCATTGAATCTACAAATTACTTTGGGCAGTATGGCTATTTTCATGATATTGATTCTTCCTATCCATGAGCATGGAATGTTTTTCCACTTATTTGCCTATTTCCTTGAGCAGTGGTTTGTAGTTCCCCTTGAAGAGGTCCTTCACATTCCTTGTAAGTTGTAAAGACCAAACCTACATTTGATTGGTGTACCTGAAACTGACGGGGAGAATGGAACCAAGTTGGAAAACACTCTTTGTGATATTGTTCAGGAGAACTTCCCCAACCTAGCAAGAGAGGCCAACATTCAAATTCAGGAAATACAAATTCAGGAAATACAAAGAACACCACAAAGATACTCCTTGAGAAGAGTAGCCCCAAGACACATAATCGTCAGATTCACCAAGGTTGAAATGAAGGAAAAAATGTTAAGGGCAGCCAGAGAGAAAGGGTGGGTTATCTTCAAAGGGGAGCCCATCAGACTAACAGTGGATCTCTCTGCAGAAACCTTACAAGCCAGAAGAGAGTGGGGGCCAATATTCAACATTCTTAAAGAAAAGAATTTTCAACCCAGAATTTCATATCCAGCCAAACTAA
>NW_012103809.1:1817275-1821785 GCF_000951045.1 Mandrillus leucophaeus
CAGGAAATACAAATTCAGGAAATACAAAGAACACCACAAAGATACTCCTTGAGAAGAGTAGCCCCAAGACACATAATCGTCAGATTCACCAAGGTTGAAATGAAGGAAAAAATGTTAAGGGCAGCCAGAGAGAAAGGGTGGGTTACCTGCAAAGGGAAGCCCATCAGACTAAAGTGGATCTCTCTGCAGAAACCTTACAAGCCAGAAGAGAGTGGGGGCCCATATTCAACATTCTTAAAGAAAAGAATTTTCAACCCAGAATTTCATATCCAGCCAAACTAAGCTTCATAAGTGAAGGAAAGATAACATCCTTTATAGAGAAGCAAATGCTGAGAGATTTTGTGACCACCGGGTATACCTTACAAGAGCTCCTGAAGGAAGTACTAAATATGGAAAGGAAAAACCGCTACCAGCCACTGCAAAAACATACCAAATTCTAAAGAGCATCAACACTCTGAAGAAACTGCATCAACTAATGGGCAAAATAACCAGCTAGCATCATAATGACAGGGTCAAATTCACATATAACAATATTAACCTTAAATATGTATGGGCTAAATGCCCCAATTAAAAGACACGGACCGGCAAATTGGATAAAGAGTTAAGACCCATCGATGTGCTGTATTCAGGAGACCCATCTCACGTGTAAAGACACACATAGGCTCAAAATAAAGAGATGGAGGAATACTTACCAAGCAAATGGAAAAAAAGAAAGAAATAAAAAGAAGCAGGGGTTGCAATCCTACTCTGATAAAACAGACTTTAAACCAACAGAGATCAAAAAAGACAAAGAAGGGCATTACATAATGATAAAGGGATCAATGTAACAAGAAGAGCTAACTATCCTAAATATATATGCACCCAATACAGGAGCACCCAGATTCATAAATCAAGTTCTTAAAGACCTACAAAGAGACTTAGACTCCCACACAGTAATAGTGGGATATCTTAACACCCCACTGTCAATATTAGACAGATCAACGAGATAGAAAATTAACAAGGATATTCAGGACTTGAACTCAGCTCTGCACCAAGTGGACCTAATAGACATCTACAGAACTCTCCACCCCAAATCAACAGAATATACATTCTTTTCAGCGCCACATAGCACTTATTCTAAAATCAACCACATAATTGGAAGTAAAACACTCCTCAACAAATGCAAAAGAATGGAAATCATAAAAAACATTCTCTCTGACCACCTTGCAATCAAATTAGAACTCAGGATCAAGATACTCACTCAAAACTGCACAACTAAATGCAAACTGAACAGCCTGCTCCTGAATCACTACTGGGTAAATAACGAAATTGAGGCAGAAATAAATAAGTTCTTTGAAATCAATGAGAACAAAGACACAATGTACCAGAATATCTGGGACACAGCTAAGTCAGTGTTTAGAGGGAAATTTATAGCACTAAATGCCCACAGGAGAAAACAAGAAAGATCTAAAATCGACATCCTAGCATTACAATTAAAAGAACTAGAGAAGCAAGAGCAAACAAGTTCAAAAGCTGGCAGAAGACAAGAAATAACTAAGATCAGAGCAGAACTGAAGGAGATAGAGACATGAAAAACCCTTCAAAAAATCAATGAATCCAGGAGCTGTCTTTTTGAAAACATCAAGAAAATAGATAGACCACTAGCCAGTTTAATAAAGAAGACAAAAGAATCAAATGGACACAATACAAAACCAAAAAAAGGGATATCACCACTGATCCGACAGAAATGCAGACTACCATCAGAGAATACTATAAACACTTCTACGCAAATAAACTAGAAAATCTAGAAGAAATGAATAAATTCCTGGACTCATATACCCTCCCAAGTCTAAACTAGGAAGAAGTCGAATCCCTGAATAGACCAATAAGAAGTTCTGAAATTGAGCCAGTAATTAATAGCCTAGTAACCAAAAAAAAACCCAGGACCAGACAAATTCACAGCTGAATTCTACCAGAGGTACAAAGAGGAGCTGGTACCATTCCTTCTGAAACTATTTGAAACAATAGAAAAAGAAGGACTCTTCCTTAACTCATTTTATGATGCCGGCATCATCCTGATACCAAAACCTGGCAGAGACACAACAACAAAAAAAGAAAATTTCAGGCCAATATTCCATCTATGCGAAAATCCTCAGTAAAATACTGGCAAACCAAATCCAGCAGCACACCAGGATTCAATCTTACTGCTAAGACTTTATTCAGTGCCTGTCACCAAAGCAGTCCCTGTTGAGAAGGAATGGGATTTCTTGGCTGGGTGTGGCTCATGATTCCATATAGTTGGTGAGAGATAAGGGTGAGGATGGTAGTGGTGGTTGGGGAAGGGGTTTAGATGCCCAGAACCACATGAACTGAGAGGGGCTAAGTCAAAGTACTGTTACCAAAAAGAAGGATAGCCTGAGAGCAGAAAACAACAAATACTTACTGTGCGTGTTTGTAAATTACTTAAAAATAATAGTTTTTTTGCATAAATTGACTATCTTCACATTTCTATGACTAGGATTATTTTTAAAAGACCAGAATTCAAGTGTCAATGCCATTTACTTGGATTCTCAGTTTGTTAAGAAACTGAAAATGTTTTGGAAACCACAAAGCACTATATTCATGAAAGTGACATATTTAAAAGTTTTTTAGTTGCTTCTCTGCTATTAGTTATTATATGTCACTGTCATAAATTTAAATAATCATGATAAAATAATACCACTCTCATGATTACCTGACACTTTACAGAAAAATCTATTTCTATTTTTGAAACAGAAGAATGGTTATTATAAGTGTTCTGATAGTGTTAAAACAATTTTAAAGGAGAAAAAGAATGACTCTTAGATCATGAAGTTACTTAATACCCTACAATATATTGTTAAGGAAAAATCTTGCCTTTAAATCTCCTTTCTTATTCTAAGACTGAGACTTAAGTCACATGTATATATTTGCCTTTTAGTGTTCTAAAAGTATGTGAATAAGTACAAGTACAAACATATTAATATGTAAAATAAATATAGAAAACCTATTGTTGAATTTCAGGTAGTGGAAACAAATGTATGTTTCTCGATTTTTTTTATTACCAGTGTTTTAAGAAGAAAAAATTGATCATAGCCCAATTCCCACTCTGTCAGTAGTTAGCTGTTACCTTGGATGAAGTCACCTCATCTCCTCAGGCCTAGTTTCCTCATCTGGAAATTGAAGAAATTTAATTAGATGCTATATAAGACTGCTTTCAGTTCTAAAATCCTGCAATTTATGCAAGTTTTGAAAATTCTAGTCATAAAATATTATTTTTGGGAGGAAGAGAACTAGGTAAACTGCCAATGGCAGAAGCATGTATTTTAAATATTCCCTGCATCTAAAATGGTTACTTGATTCCATCCAAACTACTGTGAAAACACACAGGTGACTGTGTAGCTATTTCTGTGACCTGCATATTAAAAGATTTAAATTCTCAGATGTTCCAAGAGCAGCCGTGTGATTTTGAACAGGAAATTTGATTCAATTTTTCTTTCCAGTAGGAATGAAAGTCAAGGGTAGGTCGATAAGGATTACAGTGGGTGCCTATCCTGATCAATTTGAAATGCTTCAAAAACACATGGTTGGTTATTTGAGAGTAATTTTATTGAACTGACCAGTCTGTAGCAAATTACTTCATGTTACCATGTACGCCAAATTCCTTGCCCCCTTTTTCTCTTGCCACCTTCCTCTCTCCTGTTTTCTCTCTCCTATCTCTTCTATTCTATTTGCAGGAGAGGACTACAAATCTGCTCACTCCTTCAGGTATTTTCTTTTTTCACCATCTGATTGACTCTACATGTTGCTATCCAGGCACAGCCCTTTGAGAATGTTTTCCAGCCGGAAAAGAAAACAATAATAGAAGTGGCTACAAACTATAATTTTTTTTCCTGACTATTAATGCAGGAGGAAAAGGTCTAATGGGTTGCAGATTTCTTCCTATTTGAATAGCGTGACCGTGACCCATTAAAAAGGAACCCCTCAGCTGAAGTTGCATTTCCTTAGTTCCCCTCCATCAGGGCAGGGCCTGGGCTCGGGTGAGGGTTGGCTGGTGTTCTATGTATGGAAAGAGGAATGATGTGCAAATGGGTAGAGGTTTCAGTGACGGGAAGGAGAGCAGAGTTCTTTAAACTGTTTTTAAGAATGAGGCAGCAAGACTCCAGTCGCCCTGCTAACCGTTAAATATGTTTGACTGTCTGCCAGCGTGTTTCAGTATTTCTTTGAAGCTTTCTTGTACTTACTGCAATAATTAAAGTGTACCTTTTCATCTTTACCTACACACACACACACACACACACACACACACACACACCCCCAATCCATTTTACTCTGACATAGACTTGCTGGGGGCGGGGCTGGGGGACCCAGAGGTTGGGGGAGATGCAGATTCTCTCTGGAGCCCTCCTGAGACCTAGGAATGAACTGCACCTACGAAACGTCTTAGGGCTGGGGCTGCAGCACTTTTTGAGCTCTTTGGTTTCTGCATCTCTCCCTTTAAAATATTTCTCTA
>NW_012103809.1:1822481-1834971 GCF_000951045.1 Mandrillus leucophaeus
ATGTAATAAATAATATATAACAAATATATAATATATATTCAATTACTTAGAAACCTCTTTCAAAATATGGTCTTTACCATAATTACATTAATACTAATTTTTTAAAAAATCCAAGAATGTTTTCCCTTTTATCTCTCCTTTCTCTCCAGTCAACTAAAAATACTTAAACCATCACCACCTCCAGCACCACAAAAACAATAAGAAAGTACTGAAAACCCAAAGGTTCTTTTCTCTTAGGATACTTCAGCTTCAGTATTAACAATTATTATGGTGTTGTTTTCTAATGTTTGGGTTTAATTCAATCAGTAGTCCTTGTGAGGAAGATTGAAAAAAAAACCGGAAATACATTGAAGATAAAGCAAATTGTGTAGAGAAGAATATGACTTTTTCCTTATGTGATCTTGAGTAAGCCACACAGATTTTATTGTACCTGACCTTTTACTTATGGTCTGTAATAAAATAATATTGATCCTTAAACAAATTCTGTATAATAGCAACAAATCTGACTTTCATCATTAGTTGGGACAATCAGATCCACATTAATTACTACTGTTGTTCCTAGAAGAAATTTGAGTTCAGCATATCTTATGGCAAGAGAGGATGCCATCTTTTGCTCTGAAGGAGAAATTCTTGCCTTCCCTCCACCCCCATGTGTATTCAGGTGTGTAAGAAATGGTCTGATCATCTTACACAAATAAATATGTAAAGTACAAGGTCATTTTTGGTGGATGGCAAATAGACCAAAGGAGAAGATAGGGGGAAATCCCAGAACTGTAACTCTTAGATTCCTTATAAAACTATTGCCAACTTTCTACAGAGTCTCCAGGTGTTCTAAGGTGGCGACATTTTAATAGAATACATTATACCTGTAAAAATTTGCCTTAAAAGACAAGTTACAACACATTTGTTTTGGTAACTGTAAGTGTTGGATTTTCCACTGGCAGGTGAAGGGACACTTTCCAGGGGTGGGCTGCAGACGCAGTGCCAGCATGCCAACTTCTGGCAGCTGGCTGGAAATTGATCTGTTTTTATGGACATGTTCATTAATTCTAATTTTCTCTGGCACCTGAGCCACTAAATTTATGACTTTCAAATTTCCGAGAGGGTTGATTATAATCTTTAAGGTCTCTTCCAGCATCATGGCATTGATTTCAATGATAAGATAAGGGAGATGGTCTCATTTTGAGGGCTGGATTGTCCTGAAAATGACTCTACCCTAATTGTGTTCATGAGTTACAGGCTCAAGACCTTGGTGGAGGACTCAGACCATGTGGGAGCAGACACTGTATATCCCTGCATAAGTAACATTTGGATGCAGTGGGTAGAGTTTGTGAATGTGTACGCTGTGCTTGGTTCTAACCCCTGAGGGAACCAAGAAGCAGTTCACAATCAGAAATGTCAAGACTAATCCAATATTTAGAAAAACCTGAAGACTTAAGCAAAATCCTGTCAGAACTGATAAACAAATTTGGTAAAATTTCAGGGTACAAAATCAACATGCAAAAATCAGCATTTCTATACACCAGTAGCATTCCTATGCACCAACAGCAAATAATCTGAAAAAGAAAGTAAGAAAGCAGTCTTATTTACAGTAGCTACAAAAAACTTAAAATACTTTAAGTATTTTAAGTATTTTAAGTATACTTTAAGTATTTTAAGTATAAAATAGCTACTGTAACCCTAGGGTTACAGTAGCTACAAAAAACTTAAAATACTTAGGAATAAATTTAACCGAAGAAGTGAACGATCTCTGCAATTAAACTATAAAGCCCTGATGAAAGAAATTGAAGGAAACACACAAAAAAATGTAAAGATATCCTATACTAATGTATTGGAGGAATTAATATTGTGTAAAATGTCCATACTACTCCAAATGATCTCCAGATTCAATGCAATCGTCATCAAAACACCAAAGACAATCTTCAAAAGAATAGAAAAAACAATCATAAAGTTTGTATGGAATCACAAAAGACCCCAAATAGCCAAAGTATCCTGAGCACAAAGAACAAAGTTAGAGGGATCACACTACCAGACTTCAAAATATACTACAAAGTTATAGTAACCAAAACAGCATGCTGCTGGCATAAAAACAGACACATAGATTAATGGAACAGAATAGAGAACCCAGCAATAAATCTACACATTGATAGCCACCTTATTTTTGACAAGGGCACCGTGAAATTGTATTGGGAAAAGGACAATCCCTTCAATAGATGGTTCTGGGAAAACTAAATATCCATATGCAGAAGAATGAAACTAGACCCCTATCTCTCACCATATAAAAATCAAATAAAAATGGATTAAAGATTTAAATGCAAAACCCAAAGCTAAGAAAAAACTAGAAGAAAACATTGGGGAAATGCTTCAGGACATTGGTCTGGGCAAAGACTTTCTGGGTGAGACCTCAAAAGCACAGGCAACAAAAGCAAGAATTGACAAATGGGATTGCCTCAAGCTAAAAAGTTTTTATACAACAAAGGAAACAATAAACAGAGTGGAGAGACAACCTACAGAATGGGAGAAAATATTTACAAACTATCTATCTGACAGGGGATTAATAACTAGAATGTAATAAGGAACTCAAACAACTTAATAGCCAAAACACAATCAGATTTTTTTTAAAAATGGACAAAAGTATGAATAGACATTTTTCAAAAGAAGACATTCAAATGCCGCCAAGTATATGTAAAATGCACAACATCAATAATTATCAGGAAAATGCAAAGTAAAACCACATTGAGATATCATCTCATCCTAGTTAAAATGGCCATTATAAAAAAGACAAAAAAATTTTGATGAGGATTTGGAGAAATGGGAATATTACTACACTGTTTGTAGGTTTGTGACTTAGTACAGCCACTATGGAAAACAGTGTGAAGGTTTCTCAAAAAACTAAAAATAGAGCTACTGTATGATCCAGCAATCTCATTGCTTGGTACAGCGTCAAAAGAAAGGAAATCAGTATACTGAAGAGAGCTCTGTACTCCCATGTTTATTGCACCACAATTCACAATAGCTAAGATATAGAACCTTCTGAAGTGTCCATCAGCAGATGAATGGATAAGCAAATGTGATATATATATACACAATGGAATATTATTCAGCCATAAAAAAATTCTGTCATTTGCAGCAACATAGATGGAACTGGGGGATATTCTGTTATGTGAAATAAGTCAAGAATAGAAAGATAAATTATCACACGTTCTCGTTTAGATGTGGGAGCTAAAAATGTCAATCTCATGAAGGTAGAGAGTGGAATAATGGTTACCAGAGGTTGAGAAGGGTAGGAGGAAGGGAGAATGAAGAGAGGTTGGCTAATGGGTACAAAAACACAGTTTGATAGAAGGAATAAGTTTTAGTGTTTGATAGCACAGTAGGGTGATAGTAGTTAACAATAATTTATTATACATGTCAAAATAGCTAGAAGAGTGGATTTGGAATGTTCCCAGACACAAAGCAATGATTGACTAATGTTTGAGGTGATGGATAATAAATTACACTCATTTGATCATTACACATTGTATGTATGTATCAAAATATCACTTGTACCCCACAAATATGCAAAATTATGTATCAATAAAAAAGTAAAGTCAAGATGAGCAATATTTTTTTAATGTTTAACTTACACGAAGGAAACCACCACCACAAAAACATTGTTTTTAACAAAACAAAATCAAAACAGCATTCAGTTGCCAAACTTGGAATATGTTTATACTTTAAAATTATTTTAGTTAATCTTAACTTTTACTCAACAAAAATACTACAGCATTAACACTTTTTGGGACAAAAGAATAGCTTCAAAGGTGATGCTTTCTCCACTAAAATATTCCATTAAAAGTTTGATTTTTGCAGGGCGTGGTGGCTCACGCCTGTAATCCCAACACTCTGGGAGGCCGATCGTTTGAGTACAGGAGTTTGAGACCAGTCTGGGCAACATGGTGAAACCCCATCTCTACAAAAAAAATGTCCCCCCCGCCAAAAATTAGCCAGGCATGGTGGTGTGCACCTGTAATCCCAGCTACTCGGAAAGCTGAGGTGGGAGGATCACTCGAGCCCGGGGAGGTCAAGGCTGCAGTAAGCCAAGATAACACCACTGCACTCCAACCTGGGCAACAGAGCAAGACCCTTTCTCAAAAGAAGAGAAATGTTTGATTTTCATAATTTTGAGTAAATTCAAAAGCATCTGGGGTGTAGCTATGTCAATGCTTTCTATTAAAGTTACATGAACAGAACAGATACCATAAACACTAAACTCAAGGATACTTATCTAATAAGTGGATAGTCCAGGACTCAGATTCAGCCCTCTGATTTTAAAACCAACTTTCTTACACCAAAATGTGTGTGTGTGTCTAGATGTGTGTACAGTACTGTATATTGTATACTGCTGCTGCGGAAGTTGTTGGGCTGACATTTTATTTTGTATTTTTGCATTTCTGTTTATGTGTTAGGTTGATGTGAACTTTCTTCTCTTGCACTAGCCTTGTCTGATTTGATGACAAGTTTAGATAAGGCAACTAAGGGTTTTCTGGGTGATCTGTTGCTTATTAGTGATCTATTGGATTCATTTTAACTCTTAACACTGTATTTACATTTGTTCCTAAGGTTTCCATTTTCCCTTACTCTTGTTTTAGCTTTTGACCTAAACATTTTACTACTCTTTTTTCTCAGTTTTTCTTTTTGTTTTTAAATGAGCACTTTTGAGACCATAATTTAATACTAGGTATTACTTTTGCTGCATTCTACAGTTTTAAATACGTTACTTTTGTCATTTTCATGTTACTTTCATTGTTTGGTTTTATTTATTTCAAGTGTGTTTTATAATTTTTATTGTGATTTTCTTTTTAAACTAATGAGTTATTTAAACATGCCTGTTTAAATTTCCAAGTATATGAGGAACTTTATTTATTATTGAATTCCATTTTATGTTTCTTTTTCTGAGAATATGACCTTTGTGATATTGGTTTTTTTAAAAAAAATGTTTTAATTCATGACCCACTGTGTGGCTCAAATATTTTATAAATGTTCCATGTGTGTTTGATATTAATGCATACTTTAATGATTAATTCAAAATATTTAAATATAAATTATACATTTTTATCACAGATAAATTATATATTATCAGGTGTATGATTTTGTTCTGCAAATCTCTATATTTTTGATAATTTTTTTTCTGTTTCTGAGACAAATATATTAAAATATCCAAACAATGATTTTGTTTTTGTGATTTTTAAAATAATTCTTAGTTTTTTCATATTTTTAAAAGTCAAGTTGTTAAATGCATAAAGTATATAATATTACTTGTTTTTGCTAGTAATGTAATATTACTTGTTTTGCTGTAATATTACTTGTTTGTTAATTGTTCTGACTTCAAATAATGCTTCAATGATTTTATAATATAGTTAGAAAATATAGTTAGCTAATAGTTATAGTTAATTAGATTTAATTAGGATTTGCTGCGTAATTTTTTCTATTCTTTTATTTTATGTCTTTTTGATTCTGTTTTAAATTGGGTTTGAATATTTAATGCCATCTGATAATCTGATCACAGATAGATTTACTTTGTTTATATTTATTCTGATATGTTTGGATTTGTATCATTTATTTTTCCTTTTCTTCCTTTTTTCCCTCCTTTTTCTGACTTGCATTAGTTTGATAAAGGTTGTATATTCTCTTTTCCCCCATCTTGTAATAATTTAAAGACATTTGTTGTATCTGTATTAAATTTCACTTTTATTTTATTATTTACCTTTAATTTTTAGTACACATACCTAGTTATAAAATCTTCCAAAAATTCCAAAATTTTTCAATCACCTATCAAACACAAAAAAGAATCTTGGCCTTTTTAAAAAATTTCACTATCTAATAAACAACTTCCATTTTACATTGCTATTTCCAACTTTATTTTATTTATTAATTTTTTTGAAGTTTAGTTCTGTGGTGTTTTTAAAATTTTTATTTTTATATTTTTCCATAAGTTATTGGAGTACAGATGGTATTTGGTTACATGAGTAAGTTCTTTAGTGGTGATTTGTGAGATTTTGGTGCATCCATCACCTGAACAGTATACACTGCACCATATTTGTAGGTCTTTTACCCCTCCACTTCCCACTCTTCTCCCCAAGTCCCCAGAGTCCATTGTGTCATTCTTATGCCTTGCACCCTTATGGCTTAGCTCCCCCTTAGTAGTGAGAACATACAATATTTGGTTTCCCATTCCTGAGTTACTTCACTTAGAGTAATAGTCTCCAATCTCATCCATGTCACTGCAAATGCTGTTAATTCATTCCTTTTTATGGCTGGGTAGTATTCCATCATATATTTATATATGTGTATAGATACACATATGTATATGTATACATATGTGTGTATATGTACACACACACACACACACCAACCACAGTTTCTTTATCCACTCGTTGACTGATGGGCATTTGGGTTCGTTCCACGATTTTGTAATTGTGAATTGTGCTGCTATAAACATGCATGCACATTATCTTTTTCATATAATAACTTCTTTTCCTCTGTGTAGATACCCAGTAGTGGGATTGCTGGATCAAATGGTAGTTCTACTTTTAGTTCTTTAAGGAATCTCCAGTTTTTATAGTGGCTGTGCTAGTTTACATTCCCACCAGCAGTGTAGAAGTGTTCCCTGATCACCACATCCATGCGAACATCTACCATTTTTTGATTTTTTTGATTATGGTCATTCTTGCGGGAGTAAGGTGGTATTGCACTGTGATTTTGATTTGCATTTCTCTGATAATTAGTGATGTTGAGCATTTTTTCATATGTTTGTTGACCATTTGTGTATCTTCTCTTGAGAATTGTCTATTCACGTCCTTAGCCCACTTTTTGATGTGATTGTTTGTTTTTTCCTTACCGATTTGAGTTCGTTGTAGATTCTGGTTATCAGTCCCTTGTCAGATGTATAGATTGTGAAGATTTTCTCCCACTCTATGGATTCTGTGTTTACTCTGCTGACTGTTCCTTTTGCCTTGCAAAATCTCTTTAGTTTCATTAAGTCCCAACTATCTTTGTTTTTAGTGCATTTGCTTTTGGGTTCTTGATCATGAAATCCTTGCCTAAGCCAATGTCTAGAAGGATTTTCCTAATGTTATCTTCCAGAATTTTTATAGTTTCAGGTCTTAGATTTAAATCCTTAATCCATCTTGAGTTGATTTTTGTATAAGGTGAAAGGTGAGGATCCAGTTTCATTTTCCTACATGTGGCTAGCCAATTATCTCACCACCATCTGTGGAAAAGGGCATATTTTACCCACTTTATGTTTTTGCTTGCTTTGTTGAAGGTCAGTTGGCCGTAAGTATTTGAGTTATTTCTGAGTTCTCTATTCTGTTTCATTGGTTTATGTGTCAGTTTTTATACCAGTACCATGCTGTTTTGGTGACTATGGCCTTACAGTACCACTTTATGTTTTTGCTTGCTTTGTCGAAGGTCAGTTGGCCGTAAGTATTTGAGTTATTTCTGAGTTCTCTATTCTGTTTCATTGGTTTATGTGTCAGTTTTTATACTAGTACCATGCTGTTTTGGTGACTATGGCCTTACAGTATAGTTTGAAATCAGAAAGTGTGATGCCTCCAGGTTTGTTCCTTCTGTTTAGTTTTACTTTGGCTCTGCAGGCTCTTTTTTGGTTCCATACGAATTTTAGAATTTTTTTTTTCTAATTCTGTGAGGGATGATGGTGAAATTTTGCTGGGGATTGCATTGAATTTGTAGATTGCTTTTGGCAGTATAGTCGTTTTAACAATATTGATTCTACCCATCGATGAGCATGGGATGTGTTTCCATTTTTTTGTGTCGTCTCTGATTTCTTTCAGCAGGATTCCATAGTTTTCCTTGTAGAGGTCTTTTGACGCCTTTGTTAAGTATATTCCTAAGTTTTTTGTTTGTTTGTTTGTTTGTTTTTTGCAGCTGTTGTAAAAGGGGTTGACTTACTGATTTGATTCTCCACTCGGTTGCTGTTGGTGTGTAGAGCTACTGATTTGTGTACATTTTTCTTGTATCTGGAAACTTTGCTGATTTCTTTTATCAGTTCTAGGAGCTTTCTGGAGGAGTGTTTAGGGTTTTCAAGGTAGACAATCGTATCGTCAGCACACAGTGACAGTTTGACTTCCTCTTTACCAATCTGGATGCCTTTTGTTTCTTTCTCTTGTCTGATTGCTCTGGCTAGGACTTCCAGTACTATGTCGAAGAGGAGTGGTAAGAGTGGACATCCTTGCCTTGTTCCAGTTCTCAGAGGGAATGCTTTCAACTTTTCCCTGTTCAGTATAAAATTGGCCATGGGTTTGTCAAAGATGGCTTTTATTACATTGAGGTATGTCACTTGTATGCCACTTTTGCTGAGAGTTTTAATCATAAAGGGATGCTGGATTTTGTCAAATGTTTTTTCTGCATCTATTGAGATGATCTTGTGATTTTTGTTGTTTTTAATTCTGTTTATGTGGTGTATCACATTTTTTGACTCGCATATGTTAAATCCTCCCTGTATACCTGGTATGAAACCCACTTGATCATGGTGGATTATCTTTTTGATATGTTGTTGGATTCAGCTAGCTAGTAGCTTGTTAAAGATTTTAGCATCTATGTTCATGAAGGATATCAGTCTGTAGTTTTTTTTTCGTTGTTCTTGTTGTTGTTTTGGTTATGTCCTTTCCTGGTTTTGATATTAGGGTGATGCTGGCTTTATAGAATAAATTATGGAGGATTCCTTCTTTCTCTATCTTGTGGAATAGTGTCAAAAGAATTGGTACCAATTCTTTGACTGTCTTGCAGAGTTCTGCTGTGAATCCGTCTGGTCCTGGACTTTTTTTGTTGTTGTTGGTAATTTTAAAATTACCATTTCAATCTTGCTGCTTGTTATTGGTCTGTTCATGGTATCCAATTCTTCCTAATTTATGCTAGAAGAGTTGTATTTTCCCAGAAATTTATCCATCTCTTCTAGGTTTTCTAGTTTATGTGCATAAAGGTGTTCATAGTAGCCTTGAATGATCTTTTGTATTTCAGTGGTGTCAGTTGTAATATCTCCTGTTTCATTTCTTAATGAGGTTATTTTGATTGTCTCTCTTCTTGGTTAGTTTTGCTAATGGTCTGTCAGTTTTATCTTTTCAAAGAACCAACTTTTTGGTTCATTTATCATATATATATTTTGGTTTGTTTGTTTGTTTCAATTTCATGCAGTTCTGCTCTGGGTTTGGTTTGTTCTTGTTTCTCTAGTTCCATGAGGTGTGACCTTAGAATGTCAGTTTGTGCTCTTTCAGTCTTTTCGATGTAGGCATTTAGGGCTATGAACTTTCTGCTTAGCACCACCTTCGCTGTATCCCAGAGGTTTTGATAGGTTGTGTCATTATTGTTGTTCAGTTAGAATAATTTTTAAATTTCCATCTTGATTTTGTTTTTGACCCAATCCTCATTCAGGAGCAGGTAATTTAATTTAGGTGTATTTGCATGGTTTTGAAGGTTCCTTTTGGAGTTCACTTACAGTTTTATTCCACTGTGGTCTGACAGAGTGCTTGATATCATTTCAATTTTCTTAAGTTTATTGAGGCTTCTTTTATGGCCTATCATATGGTCTATCTTGGAGAAAGTTCCATGCACTGTTCAATAGAATGTGTATTCTGCAGTTGTTGGATGAAATGTTCTGTATATATCTATTAAGTCCATTTGATCCAAGGTGTAGTTTAAATCCGTTGTTTCTTTGTTGACTTTCTGTCCTGATGACCTGTCTAGTGCTGTCAGTGGAGTATTGAAGTCCCCCACTATTATTGTGTTACCGTCTATCTCATTGCTTAGGTCTATTAGTAATTGTTTTATAAATTTGGGAGCTCCAGTGTTAGGTGCATATATGTTTAGAATTGTGACATTTTCCTGTTGGACAAGGCCTTTTACCATTATATAATGTCCCTCTTTGTCTGTTTTAACTGCTGTTGCTTTAAAGTTTGTTTTGTCTGATATAAAAATACCTGTCCCTGCTTGCTTGTGGTGTCCATTTGCATGAAATGCCTTTTTCAACCCCTGTACTTTAAGTTTATGTAAATCCTTAAGTGTTACTTGAGTCTCCTGAAGGCAGCAGATGGTTGGTGGGTTCTTATCCATTCTGCTGGTCTGTATCTTTTAAGTGGTGCATTCAGGCAATTTACATTCAATATTAGTATTGAGGTGTGAGGTACCCTTCTGTTCATCATGCTGTTTGTTGCTTGCGTACTTTGTTTTTTATTGTTTTTTGTTTTTGCTTTTTAACTTGCATTTTTGTTTTGTAGGTCCTGTGTGATTGAAGCTTTAAAGAGGTTCTGTTCTGATAATTTTCCAGGATTTGTTTCAAGATTTAGAGCTCCTTTTAGCAGTTCTTGTAGTGGTGGCTTGGTACTGTTGAATTCTCTCAGTATTTGTTTGTCTGCAAAAGACTGTATCTTTCCTTCATATATGGTGCTTAGTTTTGCTGGATACAAAATTCTTGGCTGATAATTGTTTGAGGAGGCTGAAGATGGTCCCCAATCCCTTCTTTCTTGTAGGGTTTCTGCTGAGAAATCTACTGCTAATCTCATAGGTTTCCCTTTATAGTTTACCTGGTACTTCTGTCTCACAGCTCTTAAGATTCTTTCCTTCATCTTAACTTTGGATAACCTGATGACAACGTGCATAGGTGATAATCTTTTTGCGATGAATTTTCTAGGTGTTCTCTGTGCTTCTTGTATTTGTATGTCTAGGTCTGTAGAAAGACCAAGGAAATTTTCCTCAAGTATTCTCCCAAATATGTTTTCCAAGCTTTTAAAATTGTCTTCTTCCTCAGGAACACTGATAATTCTTAAGTTTGATTGTTTAGCATTATCCCAGACTTCTTGGAGGCTTTGTTCATATATTCTTATCTTTTTTCTTTGTCTTTGTTGGATTGGGTTAATTCAAAGATCTTGTCTTCATTCTCTGACTTTCTTTCTTCTACTTGTTCAAGTCTATTGCTGAGACTTTCCAGAGCACTTTGTATTTCTCTATTTGGGTCCAATGTTTCCTGAATTTTTGATTTTTTCTTTAAGCTCTCTATTTCCTCGAATATTTCTCCCTTCACTTCTTGTACTGTTTTTTTTGGATTTCCTTCCATTGGGCTTTACCTTTCTCTGGTGCCTCCCTGATTAGCTTAAAAACTAACCTCCTGAATTCTTTTTCAGGTAAATCAAATATTTCTTCTTGGTTTGGATCAATTGCTGGTGAACTAGTGTGATTTTTTGGGTGGTGTTAAAAAGACTTGTTTAGTCATATTATCAGAGTTGGTTTTCTGGTTCCTTCTTATGCAGGCAGACTCCGTCAGAGGGAAAGTCTAGGGATTCTTTTGTCCCATGGGGTATTCCCTTTATGTACTACTCTCCCCCTTTTCCTATAGATGTGGCTTCCTATGAGCCAAACTGCAGCGATTATTGTTGTCTCTCTTCTGGGTCTAGGCACCCAGCAAGTCTACACATTTCCAGGCTGGTACTGGGAATTGTCTGCACAGAGACCTGTGATGTGAACCATCTATGGGTCTCTCGGCCGTGGATACCAGTGCCTGTTCCAGTGGAGATGGCAGGTGGTGTAATGGACTCCATGAGGATTCTTAGCTTTGGTGGTTTCTTGCTCCATTTTTGTGCTGGTTGGCCTCCTGCGGGGAGGCGGCGCTTTCCAGAGAGCATCAGCTGTGGTACTATGGGGAGGAACTGGTGGTGGGTGGGACCCTAGAACTCCCAAGATTATATGACCTTTGTCTTCAGCTACCAGGGTGGATAGGGAAGGACCATCAAGTCGGGGCAGGGCTAGGCGTTTCTGAGCTCAGGCTTTCCTTGGGTGGGTCTTGATGCAGTTGCTGTGGGGATGGGAGTGAGATTCCCAGATCACTGGAGTTGTGTACTTAGGAGGTTGTCGGGAAAGTAGGGGAAAGCCAGCATGAGCTCCCACACAATCCAAAGGGCAGGTCTCACTCCCACCGTGCCCCCACCAACAGCCCTGAGTTTGTTTCCAGGCGGTGGGCTAGCTGGACTTGAGAACTTCCCCCAGGCTACCCGCCTCCCAGCTGCGAAAGCAGAGGATTTGATTCTCCTCCTGCCTGTGGAGTCTGCACACAAACTCCAGATTCGCACTCTCCTGGAGTTCTGGCCAGGAGGCGTCTCACCCCATTCACATTGTTACAAGGTTCAGCTGGACATTTCCTTCTCCCTGTGATGCTTTCCCCTCTGTCCTGCTCCTCTGGCTGCCCTCCCAGTGGATGCCTGTAGTACCAGGCGGGAATGGCCTGCTTGGGGACCCAGCTGAGCTCCCGGGGTCTTTCTGCTCCTTCCTCTACCCCTGTATTTTGCTTGGCTCTCTAAGTTGAGTCAGCTCCAGTTAAGGTAGGACACTTCTCTGGCAAACAGACCTTCAGTTTCTCCAGCGAGGGGGGGGGGGTGTGGTGGGGAGAGGAGGCTCTTCTTTTCCCACTTCCACAGTTGTGGCACTCACAGTGTCTGGGATG
>NW_012103809.1:1837436-1838305 GCF_000951045.1 Mandrillus leucophaeus
TTCTAGTTTATGTGCATAAAGGTGTTCATAGTAGCCTTGAATGATCTTTTGTATTTCAGTGGTGTCAGTTGTAATATCTCCTGTTTCATTTCTTAATGAGGTTATTTTGATTGTCTCTCTTCTTGGTTAGTTTTGCTAATGGTCTGTCAGTTTTATCTTTTCAAAGAACCAACTTTTTGGTTCATTTATCATATATATATTTTGGTTTGTTTGTTTGTTTCAATTTCATGCAGTTCTGCTCTGGGTTTGGTTTGTTCTTGTTTCTCTAGTTCCATGAGGTGTGACCTTAGAATGTCAGTTTGTGCTCTTTCAGTCTTTTCGATGTAGGCATTTAGGGCTATGAACTTTCTGCTTAGCACCACCTTCGCTGTATCCCAGAGGTTTTGATAGGTTGTGTCATTATTGTTGTTCAGTTAGAATAATTTTTAAATTTCCATCTTGATTTTGTTTTTGACCCAATCCTCATTCAGGAGCAGGTAATTTAATTTAGGTGTATTTGCATGGTTTTGAAGGTTCCTTTTGGAGTTCACTTACAGTTTTATTCCACTGTGGTCTGACAGAGTGCTTGATATCATTTCAATTTTCTTAAGTTTATTGAGGCTTCTTTTATGGCCTATCATATGGTCTATCTTGGAGAAAGTTCCATGCACTGTTCAATAGAATGTGTATTCTGCAGTTGTTGGATGAAATGTTCTGTATATATCTATTAAGTCCATTTGATCCAAGGTGTAGTTTAAATCCGTTGTTTCTTTGTTGACTTTCTGTCCTGATGACCTGTCTAGTGCTGTCAGTGGAGTATTGAAGTCCCCCACTATTATTGTGTTACCGTCTATCTCATTGCTTAGGTCTATTAGTAATTGTTTTATAAA
>NW_012103809.1:1842330-1843710 GCF_000951045.1 Mandrillus leucophaeus
AGGTTCAGCTGGACATTTCCTTCTCCCTGTGATGCTTTCCCCTCTGTCCTGCTCCTCTGGCTGCCCTCCCAGTGGATGCCTGTAGTACCAGGCGGGAATGGCCTGCTTGGGGACCCAGCTGAGCTCCCGGGGTCTTTCTGCTCCTTCCTCTACCCCTGTATTTTGCTTGGCTCTCTAAGTTGAGTCAGCTCCAGTTAAGGTAGGACACTTCTCTGGCAAACAGACCTTCAGTTTCTCCAGCGAGGGGGGGGGGGTGTGGTGGGGAGAGGAGGCTCTTCTTTTCCCACTTCCACAGTTGTGGCACTCACAGTGTCTGGGATGTCTCCGGGGTCCTGCAGGGGCAGTCCACTTCCTTCGGAGGGTCTGTGGGTCCTCTCGGGATTGCTGGTTTGTTCTTGCGGTCGATCTGGAGCTAAAATTCACAATGCAAGTCTCTGCAAACTGCTCTGTCCATCTGAGTCGGAGCAGCAATCTAGTCCTGCCTCCCGTCTACCATGATGATCTCAGTCCCCAACTTTATTTTTAATTAAGAATCATAAGCAAATATTACGATCACTTCTTAGAGAATATCAGTAAATAATAAATGAATGAATGAATAAATAAACAAATACTTCTTACTAGCATATGTTTTTAAGATTTGTGCACCTTTATTTGTTTCTTTCTTTCTGGTTTTTTTTTTGTTTGTTTGTTTGAGACTGGATCTCACTCTGTCACCCAGGCTGGAGTGCAGTGGCACAATCATGGCTCACTGCAGCCTCAACCTCCAGGGCTTAAGTGATCCTCCCACCTCAGCCTCCCTAGTAGCTGGGACCACAGGTGCACACTGTCACACTCAGCTAATTTTTTATTTTTTTAGAGATGGGGGTCTCACTATGTTTGAGACCCAAGCAGGTCTCAATCTCCTAGCCTCTAGAAATCCTCCTTACTCAGCTTTCCAAAGTGTTAGGATTATTATAGGCATGAGTCATCATACCCAGCCTGTTTCTTTTCTCTCTTTCTGTCCTTTATTTCTCTCTCTCACTCTCTTTCTTTTCCTTCCTTCCCTTCCCTCCCAGCCTCCTCCCTCCTCCCTCCCTCCCTCCTTCTCTCCCTTCCTTTCTTCCTTCCTTCCTTCCCTCCTCCCTCCCTCCCTCCTTTCTTTCTTCTTCTTCTCCTTTCTTTCCTTCTTTCTTTGCTTCTTTCTCTTCCCTTCCTCCTTTCTTTCTTTTCTTTCCTTCCTTCCTTCCTTCTTCTTTCTCTTCTCTCCCTCTTCTTTCTTTCTTTCTTTTCCTTTCCCTCCCTTCCTTCCTTCCCTCCTTCCTTCCTTCCTTCCTTTCTTCCTTCTTTCCTTTCTTCCCTCCCTCCTTTCTTTCTTCTTTCTTTCCTTCCTTCCTTCTTTCT
>NW_012103809.1:1843945-1854545 GCF_000951045.1 Mandrillus leucophaeus
TCTCTCTCTCTCTCTCTCTCTCTCTGCCAGTTTCTTTGATGGGTATTGCTATCAAAGGCTTTTTGCTGGACTCAAACTCCTAAGTTCAAGTGAGCCTCCTGTCTCAGTCTCTTAAATAGCTGGGAACACTTTTGTTTCCCAACTCCCATTTCTTGCTTTGGATTAACCTTTCTTTGAAATATTTTTTAATACTGAGGAACTATGGGTAGTAGTTCTCTATTTATGTTTAAAATGACTTATTTGGGATTCATTCTTGAATAAGGTTTAGATATAAAATTCTAGGCTGACAATTATTTTCTGTTAGCTTTGAAGATACTATTCCATTGTTTTCTGGCCTCTATTATTACTGATAGGAAGCTGGCTTTTCACTGCTTTGTAGTTTATCTTTTCTTTTATAGTATTTAAGATTTTGCTTTTTCTCTTTTTTTTATAGTTTCACTGCAGTGTTTTTTGGAGTTGATTTGTAGTTATTTATTTTTCTTAACATACTAAATGCATTCTGATCTTCCAACTAATGTCTGTCTTTTGTTTTGGAAGATTATCATTTACTATACCTACAAAATTCCTAAAAATGTAATATTTCTGTCTATTTGAGTCATATTCTGGGCAAATCCTTTAGTACTGTACTGTTATTCAACTCATAAATTCTGTATCTCTATGCGGCCTAGAATTTTGTCATTTTAATTCTGTAATTTTGAAATCTTTAATTGTCTGAAATATATTTTCATTTTTAAAATACCTATTTTCTGTCATTCTCCTCCCTATTTTTTATTCCATCATTTATTTTTCTTTTAAATGAATGCTAATCATTGATTTGTCTCTTTAAGTCTCCTAAGTATGTTAAAGTCCCTTCTAGACTGCGAATATTATTTTTTTCTGGGTGAATTTGTCTTTTGATTATGTTGATTAAATTGGTTGACTTTCTTAGCATTAGAATTCTTCATTATGTACCTTGATATTTTGGTTTGCAAACTGATTTTGAATGGAAAATTATTTGTGTGTGTTGTTTTTTTTCTCTCTCCTTTTCTCCTCCCTCTCATTCTTCCCAACTAGTGAGGTGTTCTGACTGGTGACATGCCTTTTTTCCAGGCCTCTAGGCCCCAGATTCAGAACTCGAATGTTTCTCTGCTGCTCCTCCTGGGTGGCATGTGGAGACATCACAGATGTGGTTACCAAGCAGCAGGTAGCATGACTCAGCAACTAGGTCTGAGGCAGTGGCTCTGTCCTCTCCCCTCCTCAGGCACACTGCCTTACAGACGTCCCAGTCCCAACCAGCAGCTGTTGTTTTTCTGGCTTCCTTTCGTGGGTGGGTATGTTGAGCTCTGTTCCCCCATCTCAGGTGAGCCATTCTGCCCTCTGATGCCCTGTAGGAATCCAGCTCCTGGCCCCAGTGCCTTTCTCTCTGCTGGAACCCAGCCAGCCTGTGCCTTCAGTCTTGCTCTCCACTGGCTTCTTGCTAGTTCCCATCCACAGAGAGGTTTTTGAGCTAGTGTATGTCTTTCTGTTTTTTTTTTTAATCTATATATATTATAGTGACATATATATACACACACACTCTACCATTAGCACATGTTTGAAACAGATGAGGTTTGTCGATGTTCATCAAAATATCATTTTGACTAGGAGTCTATAACTTGTTCGAATGCTTATGTAGTGACTCCATTTATTATTTTGTACCTACTTCATATCAAATCCAGTCCTTTCTCTTAGGAGTCAGTTCCTTTACCAAGTTCACAAATGGGTGGCAAAAATCCTCAGCATTTGGAAAATACATTTTCAAGCAGAGCTGGCATTATAGCCCACTCATGAAAATGTCAGTCCTTCCAAATTCCAGGGTTTAGTGAGTAGCACAGGGTAAAATAAGGAAATTTTTAATTTAAAATCCTCCTTCGTTGACATACTTCCTGACCTGATGCGTTCCACTTTTTAGACAAGTGATGATATTTGGTATGTAACACTTAGAAGTTTCATTGCTGGGGATTGCGTTGCAGGGAGGGCAGTCTTGCAATTTCCCGGGGATTATATCACATCATTGATCTTGATAATAAAGTGAGTGCGCTTATTAAAATTATGGGCAAACAAGAGAGATAACTGAACAAGTATAAAGAACATGTGTTTCTATTAAACAGTCAGACATGAGGCATAACTTATTCGTGTCATTTATTCAGTTTTAGACTACCCCAATTTGATAAGGCAAATAGAATTGATGTGGGAATAGTAACACCAGAATTGTGATAGTCCTCATTCTGAAGACAATATGCCATCTTAAAAATTAAAATGTGTAAAATTACTTATTTTCTCTAGTATTTAATTTATGTCCATATAATACAAAATATAAAGCTTTTCCTGTTTATTAATAAATTTAGATTTCATGATATAGAAAAATGTCATATAGATATGTACTTTTACACCCCACATCTGAATCAATTCAAGAAATAAATCCCAAGGCATTGCTTAGAGATGAGGAGGTGAATGAGGAGACTTCAGCTGGTGAGGAAAATGCCATCCAGTCCTCTGAGGATGAGCACTTTAATCTTCCTCTGATTCTTCCACTGTACCAATAAAATTTCAAGAAAGCAACTATTAGCATTTTGGACCTAAATTCTAAAAAGGAACTTGCTCATTTTTAATTGGGTTATTGGGCTTTTTGCTCTTGAGTTACAGGAGTTCATTATATATCTTGGAAATTAATGTTTGTCAAATATATGTTTGCAAATATTTTTCATTCCATAGGTTGCCTCATCACTCTGTTGATGGGCTAAAGACTTGAATAGCCATTTGTCCAAAGAAGACATACAAGTTGCCAACAGATAAATGAAAAAATGCTCAACATCACTAATCATCAGGGAAATGCAAATCAAAACCAAAGTGAGATACCACTTCACACCTGTCAGGTTGGCTATTATTGAAGAAACAGAAAACATGACTAGCGTTGGTGAGGATGTGAATAAATTGGAAGCCTTGCACAATATTTAGTGGAAATGCAAAATGGTGCAGTTGCTATGGAAAACAGTATGTAGAGTTCTCAAAAAATTAAAAGTAGAATTACTATATGATCCAGTAATCTTACTCTGGGTATTTATCCAAAAAACAAAAATGTAATCAGCATCAAGACATAATCTGCAAGCCTATGTTCAATGTAGCACTATTCACAATATTCAAGATGTAGAAACAACTTAAATGCTCATTAACCCATGAGTGGGGAAAAGAAGATATGGTATATACACACAAAGGAACATTATTCAGCCTAAAAGGAAGGAAATTTTGTAATATGTGACAACATGGATGAATCTTGAGGTTCATCCTCTTATGTTAAGTAAAATACACCAGTCATGAAAAGACAAATATTGCATGATTTTACTTATAGGAAGTATCTAAAATAGTCAAATTCCTGGAATCAAAGAGGGGAATGTGGTTGTGAGGGGCTGGGGAGTGAGGAAATGGTATATTTCTAATGAACTGCATAAAGTTTCATTTAAATAAGATGAATACATTCTGTAGATCTTCTGTACAACGTTGTACCTGTAATTAACACTGCATTGTACACTTAAGGACTTAAGAGGGTGGATCTTATATTAAGTGTTCTTAAGACAATAAAATAAAAATTAAAAAATAATGTCTATGTTACAAAGTAGTTCTGTCAAATGAGATTAACAATACAGTTCCTGGTTCATACCATTACATACTATTACAGAATAAATATTTATTTAATTAAAAAAACTTTCACACTTTCCTTGCTTCAAACAACAATACCCCATTGGCTTTAACTTGTACCTGTTTTCCAAATCCGACCAGCACAGAGACTGGGAGCTATTTATTTTCTCCTATTTAATCCCCATGTATAGAATTTTAAAAAATTTTTTCTTTTTTATTTCCATAGGTTTTTGGGAAACAGGTAGTGTTTGGTTATATGAATAAGTTCTTTAGTGGTGATTTCTGAGATTTTGGTGCACCCATCATCCCAGCAGCGTACCCTGTAACCAATGTGTGGTCTTTTATCCCTCCCCAGCCCATACCCTTACCCCCAAGTCCCCAAAGTCCAAGGTATCATTCTTATGCCTTTTCATCCTCATGGCTTAGCTCCCACATGTGAGTGAGAACATATGATGTTTAGTTTTCCATTGCTGAGTTCCTTCACTTAGAATAACAGTCTCCACCTCCATCCAGGTTGCTGTGAATGCCATTATTTTGTTCCTTTTTATGGCTGAGTAGTATTCCATTATATATAGCATTTTCTTTATCCACTTATTGACTGATGGGCATTTGGGCTGCTTCCATATTTTTGCAATTGCAAATCGTGCTGCTATAAACCTGTGTGTGTAAGTGTCTTTTTTGTATAATGACTTCTTTTCCTCTGGATAGATACCCATATATGGAATTTTTTTTCACCCTAGATCTCTTCAAAAGACCAAACAGCAAAATATTGGTAAGAACTTTTGAATACTTACTGCGTCTAAAAGTTCTTACCAATATTTCTACTCACACTTCTATTTCTGGTTTCCATATAATTGCCTATATTCCTAATTTATTTTTCTCTATGAGTCTATTTAACCTTACAAACATGGTGTTTCTCTTATGTCCTCAGCACCGTCTGTGATGTGACAGTGAGCTGAGCTGTACCTGAATCCTGAGCTGCCCAGCCCAGGCAGGAAGCACTTTGCAATCTCTTTCCATTGGGGGGCCAGCTGCCCTAGGCTTGAAGTATCTTAGCTCTGAATCTGCTGTTAGAGGGTCTATCATTCTTTGCCATTTTTTTTTTCTCTCAGATACTGCTCTTTTTAGCTTGGTTTTATTTATTAATATCTTTCTACTGTGGTGCTTAACGTCTCCTTTGCCCCTCCTCCAAGGGCGAGAAGTCTGGTCAAAAGATCTCTACTAGCTAGGCAGTAAGTTTTTTACAATTCTTCCTTTCTTCAAATGTGTCTTTTTGTGACCCAGTCAAATGCTGGCAATGAAGTTCCTTATCTCCATTTGACTCATGCATAAAGCCAACACTCAGAAATCTTATTTCATCCCTTACCTTTTCCCTTTGTAGCTAACCCAAAATGTGTTCAGTTTTACTAAATGCTGATGCTCTCCACACACTTCTAAGTATAGCATACTCTGGCTGAAATGGCAGCCACTTTTAAAATCATTATTTTTTCATGTTAATTACATTTAACTACACTTAATTTCATGAAATTGAAATTTACCAAAAAGGAGTAAAAAACCATGGGGTGGGGATGGGGAGATGTGGTACATTATATTTTTAGAGAAATGCCAGAAGTAGTTTTGTTTTATTTAGAAAAAAAGAGATTAAAAATAGTTTAAATCATTCATAACTTCTATAAAGTTCTTTTCTAATTTCTGTTTGACATAAAAATGGCAAGATAATGAGTCGTGGGCCTGGGGAACAAGAAATCTTGGCTGTTGATCTGGTATTTGTGGCTCTACTGCTGATTGGTGTAGAAGTGAACCTATGTGACTATAAAGGTGAATGCAGCCAAAATGGTTAGACATGCAGTCAACTCTAAAGATGTTGTGATAGGGCGTGAAAGTCAAGAAAGAAACTTTAGTAGGTTACTGTGTGATGGAGAATAAATTATGAGAAGAAATGCACCTGAAGTGGTCTCAGGGATTTGTTTCACATTAAAAAAAAATACTTTGTTTTTTAGAGCAGTCTGAGGTTCACAGCAAAGTGAAATAGAAAATACAGAGATGTCCCACCTACCCCACCCCCGCCATGCACAGTCTCCTCCGTTATCATCATCCCTAGCCATAGTGAGAACTTGTTACAATTAGGGAAACTGCTTTGGCACATCATTATCTCTCAAAGCACACAGTTTACATTAGGGTTTTCTGTTGGTATTGTACATTCTCTGTTTTTTGACAAATGTATAATGTCATGTGTCCACCATTATAGTATCATACAGAGTAGTTTCACTGCTCTAAAAATCCTCTGTACTCTGCCTATTCAACTCTCTCTCTCTCTTTCCCCAAACCTCTGACAACCATTGATCTTTTTATTCTCTCCATAGTTTTGTCGTCTCCAAAATGTCATACAGTTGGAATCGTACAGTAGGTAGCATTTTAGAGCAGCTTATTTTACTTAGTAATAAGCATTTGTGTCCTTCATGTATTTTCATAGTCTGATGGCTCACATCTTTTTTGGCACTGAGTAATATTTCATTGTCTGGTCGTACCACAGTTTACTTATCCAGCCATCTACTGGAGGACATCTTGGTTGCTTCCAAGTTATGGCAATTATAAATAAAGCTGCTATATGTGTCCATGCGAAAGTTTTGCGTGGGTGTAGGTTTCCAACTCATTTTGATAAATACCAGAGTGTGATTGCTGGATCGTATGGTGTGTTTCACTTTTCAGTTCTGTCTTGTGAATGTTATTTTTAAAAGATGCTATAGGATATGCTGCCCTGCACAGAATGGGTAGATAAAAACCAGGCAAACGAAATGTTCTCTGAGGCTCATTCACGTCAGTGTTCACTCCTGCAATGCAGAGTAAAATCTCTAGATATAGTTATAGTTTACAATAACTGGATGTAGGTTTCCAGGAATAGGACAGGATTGACATGGATTTTTGATGCTGATATTACTGCTCTACATTTCTAGCATAAGAGGGGAAAATTATGTCTGGCTGGGCACTGGAATTTCTTTAACAACCTCATAGTCTTTCTGAGGCTTCATAAATTACAAATAAGCTCTTGAAGGTTTGATATCCTGACCTTTGGAAATGTTATTTCTTCTATTAAAATATTAAATAAAACAATGTTTTATTTGATCTACATTGGCTACAGCAAAAGGTTTTTATAAATATATAAAAAAAGTTTACGTGAGTGTTATATTGTAATTGTTCTACTGACTTAAAACACTCATTAAGGTAATAATATTATGAGCTCTTTTCTGTGAAAATTTTATAAGTATAAAAGCCATTAAAATGATTAAAATTTCCTCTTAGTTTCTGCTATTTCTGCAGATGTCTTGGTTCCTAAGAACAACTATACTGTTGAATCTAGCTAGTAAAAAGTATTAAATGCATCATACACCTGTCTAAATGAAGAAAGTCCTGAAATAATTGTTACGCTTTTCTTCTATTGCTACTTCTCTTTTCTTTTACCTTTCCTTCCTTTTAAGGAAAACACAGTACTTTGGAACAAATTGATTTTTTTAGATAGTGCATTGATCATACCCCTAGCCTGGGGTTAGCGCATAACTTCAAACACAATAATAACTAAGACAATCATCTAATTTTACTGAAATAAAACTGAAAATGTACACCGACAAAATCATCGCTGAGACTACTTTAGGTGCATTTGTGCTTGTACTTTATTCTCAATGACACAGTAATCTACTAAAGTTCCTCTCTCAATTTTTCTCTTTGCAATCTGGAAGAACAGATTCACCAGTGATTGTGCTCATTTATAAAAGCATCCAAAACAAAATTGAACCCCAAGGCTGATATGCTATGAAGATGCTGATCAGATCGGAGCAGAATGGACCATGCTTTGGGGCTTGCTCAGCTAAAGATGGTTCTAGAAGACTGATGACTTTATAGACACAATTACAAACACCACAGCTCTGTCAGATGAATGGAAACTCATGAAATATGAGCTGGCCCTGTATTAAGTAAAGAATGGCATTTTGTAAAATACTTCTTAAGATTCAGTAATTTTTTGAAGGTAATTAATTTCCCCCCATTCTTTGGCAGAAGATATAATCAAACAATCTTTCAAGAAAGAACAATCCAATAGTATGTTTATAAAATAGTTATATAAAACAAAGACTAATTGATTTTTTTGTGACTCAAACTAATAGGAATGATGTCAACTTTATGTAATTGTTATCCATAATCAGCAGAAGTCATAATCAATAAGAAATTAGAAATATGTTAATTTTTTCTGGAGTTCCTCTCCAAAAAGAGGTTGGATGTAAGAAAACAACTTGGAAGTTTTTTGTGTTTTGTTTTGTTTTCAATAATACAAATAGCTAAATACATAGTAACAGTGAGACAATATATTAAAAATAAGACTGGTTTTCAATTAGAGATTAATGCCCATTTATCAGAGATGGTGTTAGTCCATATGATCAGGGATGATTAGACTTGCTGTTGGTCATTATGTTCTATCTAGCATGTCCCATGAGATTTCAGATTCATATTTTATTATAATAAGACTTTGAATTTGCATTTCTGCAGATACTTTTTGCCAAGTTAAATTTTTGTTCACTAAATGAATCAATATGAACACCTATGTAAAATTCCTGAATTCTCCAGATTTTATGTCATGATTCTACCAGTGAAACATGATCAAAATCTGCTATCATTACTTGTAGTGACCCTATTTATTTTTCCTCCTCTTAGCTTCTCTGTCGAGAACCTTTATGCTCAGCTCATCCTGTGTCCCCAGAGTTCTCATGGTTTCTCCTGGCTTTCCATTATAAATAAGCTAACCCAGAACCCTTATTTAGACAGACAAACAGATAAATAATAAGAAAATGAAGTTACAATCATCCAAGTCCTTCAAACACTGAATTTAACAAATGCTGGTAGTCTCAGAGAATAATTCAAATTAAGACGAAATAAAATAAATACATCCTAGTATTTGGCAGCAAACTGTTTTCTGGGGAGATGTTAACTTGTTTTATAGATGTATACATTTAATTTGAATTAAAATATCAATATGAGGATATCTGAGACAGACTGGCCCCTGGTATTTTGAAGACCCAAGGCAGGAGTGTACCAATGGTCATCCATATTCTCTATGCATAAATATTTAAAAGTAATACATCAAACAAACAAATTCTCAAATACAGTTGACCCTCATATCTTTAGGTTCCATCACATTGTGAATTCAACCAACTGTGGATGGAAAATATTTGGAAGAAAAAAGGACGGTTTTGTCTGTACTGAGCCTGCGCCTGTACAGACTTTTTTATCTTGTCATGACTCCCTAAACAATACAATGTAACTATTTATGCAGCGTTCACATTGTATTAGGTGTTGTAAAGTAATCTGGAGATGATTTAAATATATGGGAGGATATGTGTAGGTTGTATGCAAATTCTACACCATTTTTTATCAGGGACTTGAGCACTTACAAATTTTGGTATCTGCAGGCGGTCCTGAAACTCATCCCAAATGGATACCAAGAGACTACTTACTACATGCTCTACCCTCCTACCTTAGCAAATATAAGTTATAACAACCTGGACAGTCACATTTTAATTTGAGTGCTACAGCTTCTAAGAACTCAGTATTGTGCTGTGATGCCCAGAAGGGCTAGATAGCAGCCTCTGCCTGTGCCACCGACTCCTCTTCCTCCCCTTAGTGCACTACAAGATGCAAATGCTGCATCAAGATGCAGCCTGCATCCCCCTCCTTCCTGGTTGCATATAGTTTCAGGAATAGGGGAATTTATAGTAAATCTGTAGTTTAGATTAAGGAGGTGGTAGGGATAATACTTGCTCCCCTCCTCCTAAAAGGTCCACATCCTAGTCCCTGGAATCTGCAACTGCTACATCACATGGTAAAGAGGAAATAAGGTCCTATATGGGATTAAGGTTGCTAATCAGCTGATCAGACGTGATCACAGAGTTCTTAACAGTGAAAGGGGAGGTAGAGCAGGTCAGAGTGAAGTGATCTGAGAAGGCCACAGCCTGCCCTTTGAGGATCAGGGCTCCCCAGTCTCCAGTACTGCTCCATGGCCTGTTAGGAACTGCACCACACAGTGGGTGTGAGCAGTGGGTGAGTGAACAAAGCTTCGTCTGTATTTACAGCAGCTCCCCATCACTCATTATTGCCTGAGCTCTGCCCCCTGTCAGATCAGTAATGGCAGTAGATGCTTATAGGAGCATGAAGCCTATTGTGAACTGTGGATGCGAGGGATCTAGGCTGTGTGCTTATTATGAGAATCTAATGCCTGATGAGCTGTCACTGCCTCTCATCACCCCCAGATGGGCCTGTCTAGTTGCAGGAAAACAAGCTCAGGGCTCCCACTGATTCTACATTATGATGAGTTGTATAATTATTTCATTATATCTTACAGTGTAATAATAATAGACATAAAGTCCACAATAAATGTAATGCACTTGAATCATCCCCAAACCATCCCCACCCTGCCTTCATTCATGAAAAGAAAATGTCTTGTACAAAACCAGTTGCTGCTGCAGAAAGGTTGAGGATCACTGTTGAAGATGGAAGAAGGTGGTCTCCAGCCCAGGAATGTGGCAGTCTCCAAAATCTGCAAAGGCAAGAAACAGCTTCTTCCCTACAGCTTCTAGAAGGGAATGCCAGCCCTAACAGCACATTGATTTTTTTTTTTATTATTATTATACTTTAAGTTCTGGGATACATGTGCAGAATGTGCAGGTTTGTTACGTAAGTATACATGTGCCACGATGGATTGCTGCACCCATCAACCCATCATCTACACTAGGTTTTTCTCCTAATGCTATCCCTCCCCTAGCACCCCACCTGCTCACAGACCCTGGTGTGTGATGTTCCCCTCCCTGTGTCCATGTGTTCTCATTGTTCATCTCCCACTTATGAGTGAGAACATGTGTTGGGTTTTCTGTTTCTTTGTCAGTTTGCTGAGAATGATGGTTTC
>NW_012103809.1:1855440-1858380 GCF_000951045.1 Mandrillus leucophaeus
TTTCCAAAACCATTTATTAAATGGGGAACTCTCTCTCCATTCCTTCTTTTTGTCAGGTTTGTCAAAGATCAGATGGTTGCAGATGTGCAACATTTATTCTGAGGCCTCTTTTCTGTTCCATTGGTCTATATATCTGTTTTGTTACCAGTACCATGCTGTTTTGGTTAATTTATCCTTGTAGTATAGTTTGCAGGAAGGTATCATGCTGCCCCCTGCTTTGTTCTTTTTGCTTAGGATTGTCTTGGCTATATGGGCTCTTTTTTGTTCCATATGAAATTTAAAGTAATTTTTTTATATTCTGTGTTCCAATACTATGAAGAAGGGCATTATATAATGCCTTTAAAAAAATTTTTTTTTGCTTCCCATTTGCTTAATATATATTCCTCCACCCTTTTATTTTGAGCCTATGTGTGTCTTTGTATGTGAGTTGGGTCTCCTGAATATAGCACACAGATGGGTCAGTGGTAGCTTGATGGGGATAGCATTGAATCTATAAATTACTTTGGGCAGTATGGCTATTTTCACGATATTGAGTCTTCCTATCCATGAACATGGAATGTTTTTCCATTTGTTTGTGTCCTCTCCTATTTCCTTGAGCAGTGGTTTGTAGTTCTCCTTGAACAGATCCTTCATATCCCTTGTAAGTTGTATTCCTAGGTATTTTATTCTCTTTGTAGCAGTTGTGAATGGGAGTTCATTCATGATTTGGCTGTTTGTCTATTATTGGTGTATAAGAATGCTTGTGATTTTTGCACATTGATTTTCTATCCTGAGACTTCACTGAAGTTGCTTATCAGCTTAAGAACATTTTGGGCTGAGACGATGGGATTTTCTAAATATACAATCATGTCATCTGCAGAGACAATTTGACTTCCTCTCTTCCTATTTGAATATCCTTTATTTCTTTCTCTTGCCTGATTGCCATGGCCAGAACTTCCAATACTATGTTGAATAGGAGTGGTGAGAGAGAGCATCCTTGTCTTGTGCTGCTTTTCAAAGGGAATGCTTCCAGCTTTTGCCCTTGCAGTGTGATATTGGCTGTGGGTTTGTCATAAATAGCTCTTATTATTTTGAGTTACATTCCATCAATACCTAGTTTATTGAGTTTTTAGCATGAAGTGTTGCTGAATTTTATTGAAGGCCTTTTCTGCATCTATTGAGATAATCATGTGGTTTTTCTCATTGGTTTTGTTTATGTGATGGATTATGTTTATTGATTTGTGTGTGTTGAACCAGTCTTGCATCCCAGGGATGATGCTGACTTGATCATGGTGAGTAACCTTTTTGAGGAGCTGCTGGATTTGGTTTGCCAGTATTTTATTGAGGATTTTCACATTGATGTTCATCAGGGATATTGGCCTGAAATTTTATTTTTTTGTTGTGTCTCTGCCAGGTTTTGGTATCAGGATGATGATGGCCTCATAAAATGAGTTAGGGAGTAGTCCCTCTTTTTCTATTGTTTAGAATAGTTTCAGAAAGAATGGTACCAGCTCCTCTTTGTACCTCTGGTAGAATTTGGCTGTGAATTCGTCTGATCCTGGGCCTTTTTTGGTTGCTAGGCTATTAATTACTGCCTCAATTTCAGAACTTGTTATTGGTCAATTCAGGGATTCGACATCTTCCTGGTTTAGACTTGGGAGGGTGAATGTGTCCAGGAATTCATCCATTTCTTCTAGATTTTCTAGTTTATTTGCATAGAGGTGTTTATAGTATTCTCTGATGGTAGTTTGTATTTCTGTGGGATCAGTGGTGATATTCCCTTTTTCATTTTGTATTGTGTCTGTGTGATTCATCTGTCTTTTCTTCTTTATTAGTCTGGCTAGTGTTCTATCTATTTTGTTAATCTTTTCAAAAAACCAACTTCTGGATTCATTGATTTTTTGAAGGGATTTTCATGTCTCTATCTCCTTCAGTTCTGCTCTGATCTTAGTTATTTTTTGTCTTCTGCTAGCCTTTGAATTTGTTTGCTCTTGCTTCTCTAGTTCTCTTAATTATGATGTTAGGGTGTCAATTTCAGATCTTTCCCACTTTCTCCTGTGGGTATTTAGTACTGTAAATTTCCCTCTAAATGCTGCTTTTGCTGTGTCCCAGAAATTCTGGTAAGTTGTGTTTTTGTTCTCATTGGTTTCAAAGAGCTTCCTTATTTCTGTCTTAATTTTGTTATTTACCCAGTAGCCATTCAGGAGCAGGTTGTTCAGTTTCCATGTAGTTGTGTGGTTTTGAGTGAGTTTCTTAATCCTAAGTTCTAATTTGATTGCAAGGTGGTCAGAGAGAATGTTTGTTATGATTTCCATTCTTTTGCATTTGCTGAGGAGTGTTTTACTTCCAATTATGTGGTTGATTTTAGACTAAGTGCTATGTAGTGCTGAAAAGAATGTATATTCTGTTGATTTGGGGTGGAGGGTTCTGTAGATGTCTATTAGGTCCACTTGGTGCAGAGCTGAGTTCACGTCCTGAATATCCTTGCTAATTTTCTGTCTCATTGATCTGTCTAATATTGACAGTGGGGTGTTAAAATCTCCCACTATAATTGTGTGGGAGTCAAAGTCTCTTTGTAGGTCTCTAAGAACTTGCTTTGTGAATCTGAGTGCTCCTGTATTGGGTGCATATATAGTTATAATAGTCAGCTCTTCTTGTTGCATTGATCCCTTTACCATTATGTAATGCCCTTCTTTGTCTTTTTTGATCTTTGTTGGCTTGAAGTCTGTTTTATCAGAGACTAGGATTGCAACTCCTGCTTTAAAAAATTTTTTTTTTGCTTTCCATTTGCTTGATGTATATTCCTCCACCCTTTTATTTTGAGCTTATGTGTGTCTTTGTACGTGAGTTTGGTCTCCTGAATACAGCACACAGATGGGGCTTGACTCTTTCTCCAGTTTGCTAGTGTGTCTTTCAATTGGGGCATTTAGCACATTTACATTTAAGGTTAATATTGTTAAG
>NW_012103809.1:1858875-1913450 GCF_000951045.1 Mandrillus leucophaeus
ATTTTTTCCTTCATTTCAACCTTGGTGAATCTGACGATTATGTGTCTTGAGGTTGTTCTTCTTGAGGAGTATCTTTGTGGTGTTCTCTGTATTTCCTGAATTTGAATGTTGGCCTGTCTTGCTAGGTTGGGGACGTTCTCCTGGATAATATCGTGAAGAGTGTTTTCCAACTTGGTTCCCATTTCCCTGTCACTTTCTGGCACACCAATCAAACATAGGTTTAGTCTTTTCACATAGTCCCATATTTCTCGGAAGCTTTGTTCATTCCTTTTTATTCTTTTTTCTTTAATCTTGTCTTCATGCTTTATTTCATTAAGTTGCTCTTCAATCTCTGACATCCTTTTTCAGCGTGATCGATTCAGCTATTGGTACTTGTATATGCTTCACAAAGTTCATGTGCTGTGTTTGTTTCTCAGCTCCATCAGGTCATTTATGGGCTTCTTTAAACTGATTATTCTAGTTAGCAATTCCTCTAACCTTTTATTCAAGGCTTTTATCTTCCTTGCATTGGGTTAGAACATGCTACTTTGGCTTGGTTGAGTTTGTTGTTACCTACCTTCTGAAGCCTACTTCTGTCAGTTCTTCAACCTCATTCTCCATCCCATTTTGTTCTCTTGCTGGCAAGGAGTTGTGATCCTTTGGAGGAGAAGAGGCATTCTGGTTCTTGTAATTTTCAGCCTTTGTGAGCTGATTCTTCCTCATCTTCATGGATTTATCTACCTTTGGTCTTTGATGCTGGTGACCTTTGGATGGAGTTTTTGTGTGGACATCCTTTTTGTTAATGTTGATGCTATTCCTTTCTGTTTCTTAGTCTTCCTTCCAACATTCAGGCCCTTCTGCCGCAGGCGTGCTGGAGTTTGATGGAGGTCCACTCCAGACCCTGTTTGCCTAGGTATCACCAGCAGAGGCTGCAGAACAGCAAAGATTGCTGCCTGTTTCTTCTTCTGGAAACTTTGTCCCAGAGGGACACCTGCCAGATGCTAGCCGGAGCTCTCCTGTATGAGGTGTCTGTTGACCCTTGCTAGAAGGTGTCTCCCACTCAGGAGGCATGAGGATCAGGGACCCACTTGAGGAGGCAGTCTGTCCCTTAGCAGAGCTTGAGCGCTGTGCTGGGAGATCCGCTGCTCTCTTCAGAGCCAGCAGGCAGCAACATTTAAATCTGCTGAAGCTGTGCCCACAGCTGTCCCTTCCCCCAGGTCCTCTGTCCCAGGGAGATGAAAGTTTCAGCTATAAGCCCCTGACTGGGGCTGCTGCCTTTCTTTTAGAGAGTCCCTGCCCAGAGAGGAGGAATCTAGAGAGGCAGTCTGGCTACAGTGGCTTTGCAGAGCTGTGGTGGGCTCTGCCAAGTCCAAACTTCTGCCGGCTTTGTTTACACTACAAGGGGAAAAGCGCCTATTCAAGCCTCAGTAATGGTGCACGCCCCTCCTCCCACCAAGCTTGAGCGTCCCAGGTCTACTTCAGACTGCTGTGCTGGCAGCGAGAATTTTAAGCCAGTGAATCTTAGGTTGCTGGGCTCTGTTGGGGTGGGATCCGCTGAGCTAGACCACCTGGCTCCCTGGCTTTTAGCCTCCTTTCCAGGGGAGTGAAAGGTTCTGTCTCACTGGTGTTCTGGGCGCCACTGGAGTATGAAAAAAAACTCTGGAAGCTAGCTTGGTTTCTGCCCAAATAGCCAACCAATTTTGTGCTTGAAACCCAGGGCTCTGGTGGTGTAGGTACCCGAGGGAATCTCCTGGTCTGCAGGTTGTGAAGACTGTGGGAAAAGCATAGTCTCTGGGCTGGATAGCACAGTCCCTCATGGCTTCCCTTGGGTAGGGGAGGGAGTTCCCCGACACCTTGCACTTCCTGGGTGAGGCGATACCCCACCCTGCTTCAGCTAACTCTTCGTGGGCCGCACACACTGTCTAACCAGTCCCAGTGAGATGAACCAGGTACCTCGGTTGGAAATGCAGACATCACCTGCCTTCTGGATTGATCTCGCTGGAAGCTGCAGGCCAGAGCTGTTCCTATTCGGCCATTTTGCCAGCCACGACCCCAGCACATTGATTTTTAGTTCAGTGGAACTCATGTCAGATTTCTGACTTCTAGCACTCTAGGCTGTAAGATGCTAGTTTATGGTAATTTGTTACATTAGCAATAGAAAACTAATACCAAGGATAAATATATGTTTGGAAAGCTTAAAATGTTACTGAAATCTCTGTAATGGGTAGCATGTTTTGGGTCCTTGATTAATATTTATTAAATATAGATGAATTTACAATTAGGATAAAAACTGTTGTCAGCTGCTAGGTGGGAAATTACGTTACAATGTACTCATACATTATGATGTAGCTGGTGGACATATTATGTTATTTTTTGCATTGTTGATCTATAATGGATTTTAGCTTGAATTTGGACCCCTAATGGAGTTTTTGAAGTATTTTTGAAAAGATTACTTTATGATGTAGCTGAAGCATCATAGAGTATTAAAAAAATACTATATGCAGAAACTTATGAAAGTAATATAATTGCCAAACCTTTTAGAACAGTTTGTAGAACTTTCTAGAAGTTGTGACATAGTTAAATGAATACTGTTTTTCAGCTGCTTAACACTATCTGTCCAAAGCATCTAGTTTACTTTCAGGAGAAGCTTATCTAAATGCTAATGGGTAACTCAATTAAGAAAGAAATGATGAGTTTAACCAAATAGTTAATGCAGAAGAAATCTCTGTAGTCCTCAAAAGGCCTCAAATACATACTGTCAATCACAAAGGTAAAAAAGTTTTCAAAGTTTTGAGCATGGGTGATAAAAAATAGCGTGTTTCCATAATGGTCTGCATACATTTGAGTATCCAGAATGAACTCAGAAGCATTTTCTTTTTCTTTCTTTTATTTTTATTTTTTAATAAGAAAAAGATTTGTCACAAACTTCAATCATAACTGAAGGTGAAAGGTGTATGGAATTTGTGATGACTATATTCCATAGTTTATTAATTAGAAGATACATGCATTTAAAATGTTGATTGTTCCTCCTGAAAAGTTATTATTAAACTTTATATATCTAGGGATATGTGTTTTCATATATATTTAATTATATTGGGAATTATGGCATTAAAATAGAGAAAAATACAAAATATCCACACAACTTCCAATTTCCTGCTTGACCTGGTATATACTGAAGTTATAAAAATAGCACAATATACAGTGAACAAAATAGTCATAAAAATGTGAAGCAGAGAAACCTAGTAGACATCAGAATCTAAATCCATTAAAGACGTTGTCCTTAAAATCAGTGTGAAAATCAGAATTCATATTATAATAAACTATCAAAGACATTTATTAAACTGATTTTTCCTCACACCAGGTGGCTTTCCCTTCCCCTCCTCCCATTTTTTTCTTCCCTTTTTAAAAAATCAAGTCTAAGGAAACCTATAGTGAAGTTCTTTAATAGCAAAGTATAATGGGGCCTCCTACACCAAGGTATGGAGAGGGCTGTCTAGTCTATTTTTAAAAGTCTCCAGGGAAGGAGCTTCTACAACTTCCTTGTGAATCTCTGACTTCGTACCTGGCAATCTTCCCCTCCCAGGGTCCCCAGGCTGGTCGTCCTCTCTTGCTTAAGAATTTATTATAGATCAAATTATTTTAGGGTTCTGAATATATTGTTATATTTAAACGATACTTTCCCCAAAGGGGCTCAATTAAAAGAGCGCAGGATGTCTGTGCGGCTGAGTGCTATCCTCAAAGAAAGGTGTTCAATTAATAGAAATGGGTGAGATTCAGGCCATAAACAGAAACCCTGATGTTTTAGAAACAACTGCAATCTAAGTATGTCTTCTCCCTCCTGATTTTTTCTGGAGTTACACACTTTTGAAGACAGATGACCCCAGCCTAAGTCCTCGGGCTAGACTCTTGACCACACTGTCTATTTCTTCATCAGAGGGTGATGATGGTGCTTACCTACCTCCATTTTTAAGTGAGGATTAATTAATATTTGTATGATATTTTCAAAGATGTTAAACTGTATTTAGATGCTCTAAGGGCTGATGTTATTTCTCAAGGTGTTTTTTCTTTTATTTTATATAAAAAATTACACAAGTTCTATTCTTGCCATATAATTATGTGTTGGCATTCGCAAGGAAAGATAAATTCTTTTCAACATTTTTCATGTTTCTATTAATGTTATCTACTACCTTTATATTGGCATTTTATCTTAGGAAAAAAAGCACCACAATATAACTAGAACATTTTTTAATGTTTACATTTGTATTTAATATTACCTATGAACTTCTAATTAAAACATTAATGTGGTTATCTAGTTTAAACCATCAAAGTGTTAAATACTTATGTTAACTATTTTATTGTTTATTTACTTGAGTTTTTGGGAAAGAAATATACTCTCTTTTTCTTTATGTTCACTTATAATTCAGCTATAAAAGTTTTTATATCTAAGAAATATTTAGATTCTAATTTTTGCATTACAACTTCTGTTAGGATGAGCATAAAAACATATTTCAGACTGATTACACTCATCAAAGTTTCGCTTGGTTTCTGTTAAGGATAACAGGAAAGTCATCTTTATGATAAGCAAATTATTTTTATCTGCTGATACATTAGTAATAAAGTAGTAGGTTACTTTTAAATATTTGAGGTCAATTTGTTTTCATGGTTATCATTTGTTCTAGGAAGGCATTTAGAAGCCTGTTTGTCTGCACAAATTATTGAATATATTACTGGAGCCCAATGGAGAATGGCAGGTTTTTGCCATTGTGTGGTTTGTCTTTCATCTTTGGACACTCTCTTCCCACTGTTCCATTCCAGGAACAGAGTGAATACACTCGCAGCACATATATATATGTGTGTGTGTGTGTATATATGTTCTATGTATATATAGATATATATATATCTGTGTGTGTGTTATATATATAGAGAGAGAGATGGAGTCTTGCTCTATATATATATAGAGAGAGAGAGAGATGGAGTCTTGCTATGTTGCCCAAGCTGGAGTGCAGTATCATGATCTCGGCTCACTGCAATCTCTGCCTCCCGGGTTCAAGAGATTCTCCTGCCTCAGCCTCCCAAGTAACTGGGGTTACAGGTGCGCACCACCAAACCCAGCTAATTTTTGTATTTTTAATAGAGACGGGGTTTCGCCATGTTGGTCAGTCTGCTCTCAAACTCCGGACCTCAGGTGATTCACCCGCCTCAGCCTCCCAAAATGCTGGGATTACAGGTGTGAGCCACCGCACTGGCCCAGCATACAATGTTTAAAGGCGTCAAACATAAAGTATAACAAAGATGAACTTCTCTTTTTCTCTTTCCCAATTCAGCTATACTATTAAGATTATTTTAAAATAAAGAGTCTGATTTTTAAAAAACATGATTCAGATCATTGTTTCTGTTCTCCCTTTCTTTTGCGTGAGCAGCTCAAAACTCAAGGTGCTGGTGGGAGCTTCGGGAATGGTTGCAGAGTTTCTGTGCTGTCTGTCTTGCTGTCTCTTCTGCGTCTGATCCAGGAAGGTGGAATCTGCAGAGGAGAGTTACAGTGTTAACTCTCCCCTTCGTTTTCTAGGCACATTTTAGAGTCAGAGACACAAAATATATTAGTACAGTATTAAAAGGAAAAAGTAGCATGGGAATGTGATTCATTGTGCCAAGACACAAATAATTTAGCTGAAAGTTCATGTCACAGTAAATAACAGAAACAGAGTTTCTTATCTGTTTTTTTTTTTTTTTTCTTTTTTGTAGTACTTAACTGTTACTCATCTTGGGTCTAGGACATAATTTCTGAAGCCAATTTTCTTCATTTTGAAGAACAGATAATAACACTTAATCTAAGAAAATATTTTTAAAATGCTTTGTAATTCTTAACGAAATGCATCACAATAATGTAAAAGCATCTCTTAGTCACTATTCATATTGTTCAATCCTAGTTTGTCTTTTTCTTTCCAGTAATAATCCATCCCGCTTTTTAACAGATTGTAATAGGGGAGCAGTGAGAGAGAAAATAGATGGGTAATCTATTTCATGCTTTACCCTGTTCTATATAATTTGTTTATGTTGGGTGTGTGTGTGTACGTGAGAGAGTTTCTATTACTTACATTGCTTTAAACTAAAGTCACAACTCTCAGTGGATTATTACTTAAACAGTAGGAAAAGAGATTATCCTATTTTTTACTACTAGAATGCAATTAAAAATATATTTCTAACTTCAGTGATTTTCAAATAAGAAAATTATATTATTCATAATACTTCATTTTGTTAATCTGATAGTATAACTACCTTAAAAATAGTTCCTCTGTTGTAGTGATATCATGTCCCAGGAAAAAGAATACATATATGTAAAAAACTCACAATGTGCATTATTAACCAAAATAATTTTTAAACCCTTGTTTCCTTGTATTAGTGGGTCTTCAGGTCTAAAACAAATATTAAACTAGAGTCTTGTTTGTTTGGAATATGGACTCAGTATAAGATAATCAAACCTGTTTTAGGAAAAAAATCATTAAGAAATGTATATGAAGGATCTATTGCATTTTTCTCTTTGAGGTGAGCAAAAGCAAGTCTGCTATTGCTGATACCACTTGAAAGCTCATTGCTGTGAACACTTTCTTTATTTCTTAACAGAAAACTGATTTTAAATGTTGAGGTTAGAAAATCTACTCAACATTTTTTAACTGCTCTAGCTTTAATTCATAATTACAAGCTTATTCCAATCTCTGCATAATGAAACCACATTTTAGACCAACAGCTGTTATCTACTTTTGCTAGTAGCCTTGGGGTATGAATATTTTAATATTCATTTTATATGTGCAGATAAACTAAATACTTCCGACTGGAAGTCTATCAAATTAATCGCAAAAATCTTAGTTGCTGTTCTTTCTTCCATGCAACTCATTTTTAAAAAACTGCTCACTTTATGCTCCATTTTCCATAAACCTGAAAGTGATTTTTATAAAATATACTGGGGAGAATGTAGAGAAATTCATGGATATAAAGGATCATGGAAAAGATTAAAACAATACTGTTTTAGTGACCTGCCCTTCTGTCCATTTCCATTTTGTGCAAATTCAGTTTAAGATTCAATATTTTGCTTATGGCAATGTTTTAATAGCTGGTTTTGTGTTGGAAGGCCGTGATTTTCACTTATTTAAATAGTATTAGGCTCTCATATGTAAATGGTATGGGCCTAAAGGTGGAACCCTTCCCCTGCCCCTCCAGTTTTCCCAGTATAATCTCACAAACACCATTGTGATGTACTATAAAACCTGTGGTAATTTTTGTTTTTGGATGGCATTGAATGATTAGAAAATAAAAGTTCTGTAGACCAGTAAAATCTAAAAGTGCTTATTCTGAAGCAGAAGATAAAAGGATGATGGAAGATACCTCAAAGAAAATAGAAATAGATGAATTTGTAGCTAAGGTTAGCAGATATTAATAGTAGAGATGGTTCACACAGATTCTTCATATTTTTATGAATTCTGTAGGAAGATGCTTTCACCTGTTCTGCATTTTAACAGAACAATACTACTTACATCGTACAATAATCAATATTTGGGGTGGAAAACATAATCTGTATCATTAGCAGATCAAGATCATGTACCTCATTAATGTTAAACCATGACTATTTAACATGTTTGAGAGGCCTGAGCATGGTGACAGAAACATAAAGACAGGAAAAAAAAAGTGACGTAAAATTGTCTATGTAGTGTTTTTCTAGTTATGAGAACCAGACTTCTGTGAAAGCTTATTTGGTCTTAGTGAGCACATATGTGATGATGTCTTATGTGATCTTTCTTTCTGACTTTATGTTCTTGGCTCTTGGGATAACAGAAGACAAACTTTTAGGCCCTTTGTCTTTGAGAAACAGATGCTTTTTCCCCCTTTTGTTTAACGGAGACATCTTCTGGGTCTTGACGATGAGAGGAGATAGACACTTCTAATCTTTTTCAGTGCTCGCAACAGCTAACGTTTTCCTGCTTATCTCTTCTTGGGGCGTTTACCACTGCCTTATACTTTCCCCTCATTTCCCCTACTCCTTTTGATTGTGTCTTACAAAGCCTTTGATTGGATACTGGGGAAATTCTGTCTCTCTTGAGCCCATTTTTCATTTTCACTTTTTCCTTTGTTCTCATGTCTTAACAGACACATGCCTTTCCCTCTGCCATTTTTGATGGATCTTTCCAGAGCACTGACAGCTTTCCATCATGCCTTGTCTTTCAAAGTCTTCCAGATGCTTCTTTATGCTTCCTTTCTTAATCATTCCAGCTGCCCTGGAGGGCTCCCCGCATTTGATTTTTGTCCTTCTACGGGTATTTCCTAGCATTTCCTGAGGAATTACTCTGTGGTGGTTCCATGCTAAGCATTTGGTGTGCCTTATTTTATTTATTCATCTTGATATTTAAGAGGTGTCTACTTATTGTTTCCATTCTGTAGCAGAAGAGAATGAAGCTCACAATGTTGAATAACTTGTCCAACGATAACTGTAAAGTGGAATGACTGGGAGTCAACCTTGCGTCTGTTCCAGATTTTACCCTCCTTAGTCGCTGTTAGAATATTTGATTCATGTCTTCTTCCTTTGTGAGCATTGTTCTCAGTGACATTGGCTTTCCTACTGAAAGTTCATCAAGCAAGCTTTATGGACTCATAGTATCAACAGTCGCAGCATTCCACTCGCCCTGTTTGGCTGCCATGCTCTGGAATTGCTCATCATATACCACTGAAATCTCAGAGGTGGTGGGCTCATTGCAGACACACTGTTTTGCTTGCCATCTATCCCTCTTCTTTATCCCGACTGAACCTACCTCTCAGTATCTCTCCTCTCCTGATCCACACTCCCTTTTAGTTTATTTTATTTTGCCCCAATATTTCATGCCTTTTGATGACATCATCTTTCCCCAGCTGAATGATGAGACTGTCTCTAGTTTTAGTGGCTCATACACATCAGTCTAGACTCCTGAAGTCTCTTGATTTTAGATAAGTCTTCAACATCAACCCCCCAATCTAAAATAATTATTAAATATACATTATTCACACCTCTCTTTAGATCATAGACTATCACTAGGAAAAATGAAAAAACATTCCTGGGGTATCTTATAGCTTTAAATTCTGTTTCTAGAAAAATGTAGACTTAAATGGCAGATGTTGTTTCCAGCTACACGTTGGCACTTGCTTCTTCTTGGAAGCTCTTCTATTTATCCCTTCTGATTCCTTACTGCTTTCACCTGTGGCCCTGTTCCAAACCAACTTTTACTTCCTCTTTCTCACAGTCCAACCCTAGTCATTGCAGAAACATCCACTTTCATCTTTCTCTTACTCATCTCTTCCTTTGTGCTAAGCTCTCATGCTGAGTCCTGTTCACTGTAACAAACGGTCCCCATTTGTGTCCTAGGTTCTGTCCAGTTGTTATTTTGAGGTATCTCATTCTGAAGCTTATTTTTTCCCTTGACTGTGATTTGAGTCTTTCTCATTACAGCGATTCCTTTCTCCTTGTGTTCAAACACTCAGCTCTCCTTTCTTAAAAAGTTCTTCCCTTTATAGTCTGCCTCTTTTAGCCATCATTTTATTTCACTTTGCTTTAACTGCTGACATGTATTAAATAAATGCTCTCAACCCGCTGTATTCATCCTCTAACAGTCTTTCTTTTAATCCTTTGAAATTTCAGTCTTTCTTACTCAGCATTTTGCTGGGATCACAGTCATCAATAATTGTATTCTTTTTAGTTCTTTCTTCTGTCCTCATTGTTCTTGACTTTTTTGTAGAATTTGGTAAGAATTAGCTAAGAAACAAAGGCAGAAATTCACTCTGAGATGCTGGGGCAGTCCAAGAAGCAAAGTACAAGGATTGGGCATAAATGCCTGGAGACTTCCTAGCCTCTACAACTGTGAGAAATCAGTGTTTATTGCATAAGCACACAGTCTGTGGTGTTCTGTTACAGCAGCTCAAACTGACTAGGACAGAGCACCTATCGGGACCTTATTGATATTTCGGATACATTGTTTCTTGATTCTTTCTCCCTCCCTCCTTCCCTCCCTCCCTCCCTCCCTCTCTCTCTCTTTCTTTCTCCTTCCTCCCTTTCTTCTTCTCTTTCTGTCTCTTCCTTTCTTTCTCTTTCATTGATCAAATTGCTGAATGATGATTAACTATAAATGCCCTACCTTTTATAACAGTTGTCACATACCAAATTTTCTGATAAATTATCAGTCTCATTACTGACTTCAGCCTTCTTCAGCCTGTTCTTATTGGTCCATTTTCCATGTTTCTTCAGCAGCTGCCAGGAACTATCTCAGGTGTACTGGATATTAGCCATTGCTTCAGCATTTGTGTTAGCCTAAAGTCACGCAAAGGGATACTTATGAGAATTCATTGCATGGCATTTATTATGACTGTGCTATTTCATATTGTATCACTTGAATTGTTCATGCCTGTAGTGAGTATGGTCAACAAACCTGACATCTTAATCACATATAAAGGCAATGTGGGAGTGTCTCCTTTATTCCCTGATCTGGGGCAGTCTGGCATTCTGTCATTCATTTATAGCTGGAGTCTAAGGGTGTAGAAGTAGTCACAGCAATTCTGTGAATCCTGATGTCTAGAAGGTAATCTGTGGGCACACTTTCCAAACATTAGGTTTGCTTAGAGATGTACAGTAGAGTATGATTAACCTAATTTTCCTCATCCTATAGGATTTTATCTTTTGGGCCTCTGATCTCAGAAGGAGTCACCACTGTATTGTTTCTGGCAATGTTGACTTCAAGATGCCTATTAAGCATCGAGTAGAGATATTGATTATGCAGCCGAACACATGAAATTAGAGCATAGGAAGGGGTCTGGACTGGTGTTCTAAACTTGAGAGTCTTCATCTTATAAAGCCACTGGAGTCAGTGAAGAACTAAGCCTTAATAAATAAGAGAAGAAGTGTGAAGCACCTAAATAGTTAGGTACTAAGCATTAATAAATAGGAACAAAAGTCTAAAGGTCTCTTCTGAAGGATGCTGGGGCCTTCAGAAAGGCCTTATCTGAAAGACCCTGAAGACATTGAACATGGAGAGCTAAGAGAATGATGATGGTGCCACAGAAGAGCCTCGGTACAGTTGCTTTACCCTCTATCTCCATCCCTTCCCACTCTCTCTTCTGTATTTAGCTCTAATAACAGAATGCAGCCCTGATCCTGGTTTGCGATGACATCCAAAATGCTTTAATATGGCCATGTGGTCCCCTGATATTCTATGCTGACCTTCTATCTAACTGCCAATGACAGAATTATCTCTTGACCTATATATCCTGGGATTATTTAGTCTGCCATGTATTTTATCTAGGAGAGTAGGGTAATCTACCAGAGAATGGAGGCCTCAGAGCTTGGGTTCTGTGAACAATTCCTAATGTTGGCATTTGTCTACTTCCAAGGCACTCTATCCTTATATTTCTGTGGCATGCTTTAAGTCAAAGATCAATGTATCTTTCATTCATCCCTGGAATGACCTCCTTCAAGACTCTACAAAAGTTCTAAAACCATGGTGACAGCTGAGTCTCCTGGATCTCATGTTTGCAGATGGAACAGTACAGAGACCTTCAAGTGGCCCAGGCTTATCTGCTGCTCCGCTTCTCTTGCCATCAAGAAAAATCTCTACTTTCTCAAGACATGAGATTTCTATGAAGTGTTAGTTAACATTGATCTGTATTTTACAATGTTTCCAGGGAGTTTGTTAGAAGTTCTCAGTTTACTGCACTCATCCTGAGCTGTGGATATTTGGCTTCCATCTGGCTTATCCAGTCCTGCACGACAGTTTCTTTCATTCCACTCCACTTTCCCCCAAAGTATCACAGCCCTTGATGGGTTGATTCCCTTTTTTTTTTTTTTTTTTTTTTTGAGACAGAGTCTCATTCTCATCGCCCAGGCTGGAGTGCAGTGGCATGATCTCAGCTCGCTGCAACCTCCGCATCCCATGCCATTCTCCTGCCTCAGCCTCCCGAGTAGCTAGGATTACAGGTGCCCACCACCACACCTGGCTAATTTTTGTGTTTTTAGTAGAGATGGGGTTTCACCATATTGGCCCAGCTGGTCTCAAACTCCTGACCTCAGGGGATCTTCCTGCCTTGGCCTCCCAAAGTGCTGGGATTACAGTTGTGAGCCACTGTGCCCAGCTGATTCACTTTCTAGCGTACTAAAACCTAACAGACAGGTAGGTGATCATAGAATCTCAGATGTTACTGAGAGCTTCTTAAATCCAAAGTCTCAGCATATAGCCTCAAATACAACCCACGCAAAGCTGAGGTGCATCACCAGTCACCTGCATGTGAGCACATTCAAAAGAAACATCAGGCTGGCATTTAAAAGGGAACTGATGGGATATCTATTAAATGGAGATTATATTGCATAATTAAATTTAAGTAAATCAGCTTAAAATATTGTATCCACTCTTCTAAAAGTGTGCAAGTATTTTTAAAAATATTATGCAACAACAAGAATAACTAAACCCTCCAAAACAAAAAGTGAAACAAAAAAGAGAAAACAAGCAAGCATAAAAACCAGTAAAATCTCATAGGTAAGGTTAATGTGGCTGATCCCTATCTTTCAATTGCTAATTTTATTTCTAAAATACAGTCTCATTGTTCTCACTGATTTAGTACTATACATTTTCATGTAAGAAATACATATTAATTATATTAAGCAATTTTTATCACTTTCCATTTGGTTTCCATGGGAAATTCCATCTGAAGATGTTGAAAATGACATCTTTAGAGCTTTTGCTATTTCTATATGATTGTCATTAAAATTTCAATTGTTTTTGCTATATGAAAATTGGCAATAATTATTTGTTTGGGCCAGTTAACACTTAAGTTTATAATAAATTAACACCAAAAGATAAGCTAGATTTGTATTGGCTTCCTTCCAGAAGTCAGTGGAATGATTTCTGTGTTAGACCTTAGTGACTATGAAAAGCTTTTCTGCTATCTTCCCTTAGCTATTCTCCTTCTAGTTTCCACTTCAGCATACCCTATATTCCTTTTTCTGCTCATCCAACAAACAGCATCACCCCCCTGCTTAATGACTAGCACCCATTAGGCAAGAGGAGGGGATTGGAGATTTGCCATCAGGTTGTGAACTGAGTGGACAATAAAGAAGTAAAAAATGATGAGAACAGGGCAGGAGGCAAGAGCTATAGCTTTATAATTATGGGCAATGAGAACTTAGGTAGAAATTAGAGAGACAAAGTTAATTGGAATGGGCATAAGAGGTCAAGTAATTGCCAACAATTATGTCTTTGATGAGGACACGAGCATACAACTCTGGTCCACAAATCCTTGACACCTCTAATTGTGAGATGTGGTATGTATCACCTTGAGTCTGGACTCTGTGCTTGCTTGATCCGTAGTAGAAGTGATGCCATGCCAGCTTCTGGGTCCAGTGTTAAGAAACTGTCAGCTTCCATTTCCTGTCTCTTGCGGCCACAACTTAAAATCCAGCCACCATATTGAAAGGAAGCCCAAGAAATCTAATGGAGAGGCCACATGTAGGCATTCTGGTCCGTAGTCTTAACTGAGGTCTAGATGATGCTCAACCACCACATATGTGTGTGTGCATGATCCTCTAGATCAGTGGCCCCCAACCTTTTCAGTACCAGGGACCAGTTTGGTGGAAGACAGTTTTTCCACAGACAGAGATGGTTTTGGGATGAAACTGTTCCACCTTAGATCATCAGGCATTACTTAGATCCTCATAAGAAGCACACAGCCTAGATCTCTCGCATGCACAGTTCACAGTAGGGTTTGGGCTCCTATGAGATTCTAATGCTGCCACTGATCTCACAGGCGGCAGACTCAGGCGGTAATGCTCAACTGATGGCTGGTCACCTACCATGCAGCCTGGTTTCTAACAGGCCGCAGACCAGTATTGGTTTGTGTCCAGGGACTGGGGATTCCTGTTGTGGATAACTAGTCATTGCCTGCAGTCTTGAATCTCCCCAGTTGAGTGGCCAGATATGGAGCAGAGGTAAGCCATCCCTGCCACACACTCTCCAAATCCGATTCACAGAAGTTGTGACCATTAAAATGGTGGTTGTTTTATTCTGCTAAGTGAGGAGTGTTTATTAAAATGTAGAAAGAGTAATTGAACAACCACTGTCAGGCACAAGTATACCACTATTAAACAAGACCTGCCATCTCTGACTTGATGTAAATCACATGAGAATCCTATGAGTATATAGCTGTATGTCAAAAGAATGACTTGAATCCCTAAATATAGTAACCTGTAAATGTATTACTCAGAAAAGATAAAACTCCCTTTGAATAAGAAAAACTTTCCAAAAAGCTTATGGAGCTTTTTTTCCCTTACAGGAGAAACAAACCAATATGTAAATAAATTTTCAAGCATGAGCATGTTTCTTTGACACTACCTTGTCACTTCCCTTGTTTGTACCACACACTTTGCTCTTCTAAGCATTTTTGATAAGGGGAATTTTAAAAATCAGTAGATTGCAGCTTGTGGCTGAGGCATTTGGATCGTTTAGGTGGCCAGCTTTGAACTATTTTATTACTGCAAAATTGAAATAAATCGCTTTACTTCTCTACCAGTAGGCTCGTCTGCCAAATTTAACTTGTACGTTTCTAAATCACTTACATATTTTAAAGGATTAAAATTAAAGATGAGATTAAAAACTTTTCTCTTTGCTTCAAAGGGAGAACCAAAATCTCCACGGAGCCTAACTGACAACCTTTGTTGCTGCTTGGAAAGGGGGAGGGAAAAAAAGAATTGTTTGAAATGTTTCCTTAGTTCTTAACCTCTTGTTTTCCAGCCAGTGTTGTTTTGGACTAAACATTGGAATGTTGAGATAGATTGTGATGTTTACCTTGACTTTACTAAACCTAAAGTGATGTTGAAGAAACTGGTACTGAATATTTATCCATTTCTGAACTTGGCTGTGACCCCAGTCTTTAGGAGGATGGTTAATTTGACATGTTCTGGCAGAATTAATTTTGTTGCCATACCAGTAACTTTCTCCTAATAAATTTCTCTCTCTGGAGATTTCAACACTTCAAAAGATGATACAGCATACCTTCTGCAAAGCAGAGGATGATAAGGTTCACGTAGGCAATGGAGTCAATGATTACTTCTGCACCCCAACATATAATTATGGAAGCAGGATGAAGGAACCTTGAATATGCTTGCTAGTGGCACAACTGAACATGGGGAGAAATGTCAAGTCGAGGTTGAGGTTCAAAGTTAGGAACAGGTTTCCAGCTTTGCAGCTGCTGTAATTACACAATTCTGTGCATTGAAGCCATTTATCTCCTGCCAACTGTGGTAATTAATTTTGTTTTCAGTTAGTGGAGGGGGGATTGATCTTCCCTTTATGAAAAACTTTCTCACGCAAATGTTTTCCAGTGTTGAAATGTTGAATGGCTTTTCTCCTGTTGTACAGGTATTTACTGGAATCTGAGCTCATGATTCTCTGAATCCATGACTAATGCAAGTCAGAGCCAAGTTTATTGATGACTTCTATTTCCCTCTTTAGGGATCAAAGTTTTTGAAAATATACGCTACTTAGAACTTTAAAATTATCTCTAAGTCTATTTGCATGTAATGCAAGTATAGCAACCTGTACAGGTAAGTACCTTTTAGTTTCATAAACAAGGAATACAATCTCGTGCAGGCATGCATTTTTCAATTAAACATTTCATATAAACGTATAGTTTGTGTGTCTCAAGTTCTTTAACCCAAATACATGCCAGTGGCCTTGTAGAGTTGAGTTAGCGTTTACAAGAAGGCTTGTCACTGGGCAGCTTTATGTCACTATCCAGAAAACTTGGGCCATACTATCAAACCTTCACCACCAATGTTTTTTACTTTGATTTACTATGAAAGTCTTTTCTTTTCTTTTCTTCTTCTTTTTTTTTTGACATGGAGTTTTGCTCTATCACCCAGGTTGAAGTGCAGTGGCACAATCTTGGCCCACTGCAATCTCGCCTCCAGGATTCAAGTGATTCTCCCACTTCGGCCTCCTAAGTGGCTGGGATTACAGGTGTGTGCCACCATGCCTGGCTAATTTTTGTGTTTTTACTAGAGATGGGGTTTTGCTATGCTGGCCAGACTGGTCTTAAACTCCTGAGCTCGAGCGATCCTCCTGCCTTGGCCTCCCAAAGTGCTGGGATTACAGGCATGAGCTACCACACCCAGCCTGATTTACTGTGAAAGCCTTTTGATGTAATTTCCCTTGAAAGTTGGAGAAATTATTAATAGATTTTTTAAAAAGAAGAAAGTTTCAAAGGACATGGCAAAATAATCAACGAAATGAATTATAATTTGTATTTTGGTATTTATAGAAAATCACTGTGGATTAAAGAGAATATATAATTTTTATTTGATTTATTTCTTGTGTCTTCAAAACTTGGAAATGCATCCATGTCTCAGTCTTTTTGGGCTGCTAAACAGAACAGCATAGCCTGAGTGGTTTATAAACAACAGAAACTTCTCTCTTACCATTCTAGAGGCTGGGAAGTCCAAGATCAAGGTGCTGGAATCGTCAGTGTCTAGTGAGGGCCCACTTCCTTGTAGATGGCATCGTCTCTTCACTGTGACCTCATGTGATGGAAGGGATGAATGAGATCCCTTGGGCCTGTTTTATAAGGGCACTAATCTCCTGCATGGGAGCTCTGCCCTTGTAAACTAATCATCTCCCAAAAGTTCTACTTCCTACTATCATCACCTTGGGAGATTTCAACATACAAATTTTGGGAGAACACAAACATTCAAACATTCAGCAACATGTGAAAGGTCATAATTGATATGGTTTGGCTCTGTGTCTCCACCCAAATCTCATTTTGAATTGTAATCTCCATAATCCTCACATGTTGAGGGCAGGACCTGGTGGGAGGCGATTGGATCATGGGGGTGGTTCCCCTCATGCTGTTCTTGTGATAGTGAGTAAGTTCTCATGAGATCTGGTGGTTTTACAAGGGGCTCCTCCCACTTCCCTCATTTGCTGTCCTTTACCTGCCTCCGTGTAAGACATGCCTTTGCTTCTCTCTCACCTTCTGCCGTGATTGTAAGTTTCCTGAAGCCTCCCCAGTCATGCGGATATATGAGTCCATTAGACTTCTTTCGTTTATAAATTACCCAGTCTTGGGTATGTCTTTATAGCAGTGTGAGAAAAAACTAACACAATTATGATTAAGCAAAACTGAAATTCCTCAGTGAATTTATTCTAAGAAATTAGACAAACCAAATAATATGAACAATAGATAAAAGATGATTGGACTGGAGGATAGAAAGAAAATTTGTGAGTGGTTGGGGATAAAAGGATAGTGAGGAGAAGGTAAAGTTGAGCAAGAGTTTAATATTTTTTTCCTAAATATTTCAGTTAATTTCTGTGTGCCCTCCTACACTTTAGTCCTGGGAATTTAGACCTGGAAGGGGTATTGGGGCATTCCTGTACTTGCCCTTTTCAAATTTCAAGGCAAGTATGAATCTCCTGGGGATCTTGATAAAATGCAGATTTGGATTCAGGAGGTCTGGGGTGGGGCTTGAGTTTCTGCATTTCTAATGCACTTTCTTGGACCACGTTTTGAGTACTGAGGATCTAGTCCACTCTCCGTTCCACCCTCTTTTTATAGATGAGCATAGTGAGGGCCAGAGACACTAACTTTCCCAAGGCCACAGAGTCCCTTAGCGCTGCACAGACAAGGAGAGCCAGATCCTCTGCTTCTCTGCCCAGTGTTTTCTATGTGGACTGAGAGTTTTCCAATCGCGTTCTGCCAGCAGAAAGTCACAAAAATCATGATGCTCTTTGCAGAATACCCTTAAATACTCACATACTCAATTAATATTCCTCAACTTTGTGCTAAATCAAATAGCATCTTACAGTAGATTATAGCAATGAGTGCCCATTATTTAATATCAGCAGCAAACACATCCGTTAACTTAAGAGGAGATCCATGTTTGTACATCCCAAAGCTTACATTATTTGAGGAGTTCTCCTTTTAAAAAGGTACTGAAAATTTTAAGTATAAATAAATATGAAAGTCAATATTTATGTGGAATGGGAATAGAAATGTGGACATGTAACAAGAGCTTTGAAGATCCATGCCTCTTCTTTCTTAAATCACTTGCGGCAATTTACAGAGTTTTTCCTAACTGTTGCCTGACTTCCCCTGCCCAACCAGTAAGTACTAGCTCCCAGTACTTGCAAGAGCCTCGGCCAGTGAGGGGTCCTGAAGCTCAAGCATTATTAACTTCACTGTAGAGCTGTTTCTGGTCTAAGAATCAGTGTCGTCTGCATGAAGTGGGCTTTTCTGGAGCAATTAATGCCCTGGGCACAGTGCTCCATGTACCCCGAGACCCCTTGCATACCCATTTCATGGAGTGGATAATCCATTTGCTGGTCCCCCACAAGATTAGAGCTATTGAGAATCTTAACTAGACATACTTTGAGAATCTTAACTAGACATACTTTGCTGTTAGTATAATTTACGGCATTGTGTTAATCCTCACTCAGCTTCATCACCTCGTTGGAAGGCAGAAAGACAAGCCAATAGACAAACTAGAAAAACCAAAAATAGTTGACCAACTTGGAGCTGATCATGCTACATGAGGACGTGGTCGTCTGAGCTCCAGCAATTCCAGTGTATTATTATTGTTTTTTTTTTAATCATCCCTGGACCATCCCAGTTATTACCCAGCTTTGGATCCTTTGCCAGTGTTCATTACTTTAGGTCAACAGGAGATTGATAAAAGTAACTGTCAAGTTGAATCTTAAAATAGAGAACCAAAATGTAGCTTAAAAAAAATGCATGTGTTCTAATACTTCTGAATGTTCTTAGAAAATTGCTAATCCGAATTTTAAACTATTACATTTCATTTTTTAAAATACACAAGACATTTGTTTCATAAGACATTTGTGATGTTATATTTTGATATTCTGAATAATCACCCTTGTGCCACAGTTTAGTATAGTTTCAACGCAACAAATATGATTTAGCTAAAATTAGCTGAAAGCATAATGGATATTAAAAACCTTCTGAGATACAAAGTTAAGAACATTACATATTTCTTTGGTATTGACTTTATGTGATGAATCATATTAATACATCTCAAGTCATTAATCTTGTCTGTTTGTATTTACTTAACTGGGATATGTAGTTTTGTTATATTCACTATTTACGCCAGTTATGGCGGATGCTATTTCACATATATCTAAAATTGGTTTACATATCAAGATGATTTATTTAAACTAGACCAACATCTACATTCATTTATGCTGTGGAAATCAGCTTTGATTGTCTTTGTAGCCAACTTGGAAAAAAAATCTGGTAAAATCATTTTGTTTCTGAGTTTGCTTTACGAGTGATTTTCTCTGGGAAAAGAAGGGGGGGACTTCTGCTAAATTGGGGATCTGGGTAACTGAGCATCTCTGGGAGGAACAAAGGAATAGAACAGAGGGGCTAATTGTTTAATTAGTAAATGTCTGCTTGGTTAATGACATATTAATGAGTTTTTAAGACCGTCATATCATTTACCATAAAAGACCCATGTGCCTATCCCTGGATGTACTGTATAATTAAGTAATGTGGCCCAGAGGAGTTAATCATTTAAAACCCTGTCATCTTTCTCAAGTTTGCAGATAGAAGAGCTAGCACAGAAGGCACCTGCCAGGTAGAGTCAGGGTGGCACATAATTCTGAACTAAATTGTCTCTCTGCAACGGCTGCACAGTCAGATGTCTGCCCAGAAGCAGAATTTTTTTTTTCTTTTGACAACTGAAAAAGCTGCTAAGATACTGCCACTTGCTCCTTGGCACTCAGTTACTGGTAGTGAGAGTATGTGTTTGCAGAACAGGGACCATGTGAGCGGCTTTTGAGTACTTAAAAGACTGTAGAGGCTCAGAGGACTCAGAGATTCTAAAACTGTGCTATTCAATATGGCAGCCACTTGCCACGTGTAACTATTCAAATTTAATTAAATTAAATAAAATTTTAAAATTATTATTTTTTTCAGTCATATCAGCCACTTGTCAAGTGCTCAATAGCCACATGTGGCAAGTGGCCCCTTTCTTGGTGGCACAGACATAGAACATTTCCATCATCACAAATGGGATGGGATGGACCACATTGTGGCTAAATGCAAATGGTGGTGGGGGCCACCAGGACACTGGCAAGCAGTGCTCACCCTGTGTTCTCCATTCGCACCCGTGGAAAGCTGAAGAGAGAATGCGTTCTTCAAACCCTGGAAGGTCAGCCCCAGTCCTACACCAATAGTTCATATCCTTTTTTTCGTGGGGCAGAATCCACACCAGAATATTGCAGCCATTTGTTTAGACTAGAAAATGATAATTTACCTTACCACAGAGCACACAATTTGGGGGATGAAAATTATATTCTTATTGGTAAATTATAGAGCTTACTACCACAAGCAGCACTATGAAATTTTCCAGCCCAGCTCTTTGTTCTAACCTACTTCCCTTAGACCCTCCAGAGCTTCTTGTTTCAGACCCACAGAACTGAATTCAAGTCAGAAACTGTAGTTCCACTGCTTTTGCATATGTCCATGTGGTTTTTCAATATAAGATAAACTCTATACTCAAAAACTTTTGAGTGCCTCAATTTTCTTCGATCTTCTGCAGAAAAAAGAGTTCTCCAAATGGGTTATTTTAAGCAATTTACTTCTCATTCCTGTTTCTTGAGCTCCACTCTACAGTCGGATTTGCATTAATATTTTCTTGCTTTAGATCTCTCCTCTCTCTTCCTGGCCTCTATTTTTCTAAATATTTTTGTCATGTTTTAGTCATTTTAAATTTAATATCCTGCAAATGTCTAATTAATTATGTAAGCATGTGCCACCTTATACAACTGGAGAGTGATTCCAGTAGTCTTCAGGGTAGAAATACTTAAGACCCCCTTCCTGATCTGCTGGTAGTAGCAAGAGGTCTAGGAGCTCAATCTGTTTCCCTTCAAGATTCCTGCTGAATCTTGACAAGGGAACAAGAACCTTGTCACCTACATTGGGAATCTTTGCTGGAGCTGTGTGATAATGGTGCTACTGCCAATAACTTGGCACTGGCCATATCACACCTGACGCAAATGCTCCAAATAATCTAAGCCTGGAGTCCCAATCATCCCACAAATGCTAACACATCAGACACCTTCTAATTTCCAGCAGTCCAAGACTTTCTCTGTGTGATTTGCAGTGGAAGAAGAACAAGCAGTTTATTTTAAAAAACATAGTTCCGGAGGTCAGTTAACATACACAGCTCAGACATAACTCTCTAGGTAAGTGCACATCCATCTTTCTGAGTTAGAGAAGTCCTGCAGAAAGTATTGCTTGAGCGTAAAAAAATGTTATCACAAAATTCATGTATCTCCGCCTTGTCTGACATCAAATAGGGTAGATAGATTCTTGCACACAAGTGTTACGTCTTTCCCTACTTCATTGGCGGAAGAAGTACACTATTTCTCTCCTTGCCCCTGTGACTTTGTCTCATGGTGGACGAAGTGTTCTTTTCCACCTCTTGGTCTGGGGCTTAAGTATGTGTTTTACTTTCGTCAAATAGATCTTATCAGGTACAATTTTATCAGAGGCATAACCTACACTTGCCCAGTTGGGCTTGCACTCTTGTATTCCTGCCTTTTATCATGAGAAGATACCTTGAGTAACTTTTCTAAGTGGATGAGAGAGACACACACGGAATAACTTGGACCCAATCTGAAGCCTGGACCCCAACCCAGCTGAGGCTAACCTAGCTCAGCTACATCCCAGCTACCCTGAGGATGTGTGAGTGAGAGAAAACATGCTTATTTTTGTATGCCACTGAGATTTTGGATCTGTCAATAACTGAGACATCAGCCTTTTAATGATTAGCAAGACAATATTAATTGTGTGTGAAGGTCAAAGGGCATCTGAGGTTGTACGGGCATGATTGTCTGTTCTTTCTGGCTTTGTACTTTCGTGGTTATGAAACACTTGGAGCCAGAACAGGAAGAGTATTTGCCAGTTCAGCCCTACCCTTACATACTGACATGGTAGAGAAGTACAAGAAGATGGTCTTAGTCTTTGTCTTGGTGAGGCATGCCTGAAATGCGAAGTGGGTAAAGGCCTTAGTTCTTGTGAGGCCTGTGAAGATGGCTTTGAGAGCCATTAGGGAATTTTATAAATATCCTATTTCACCTCCTTCCAGGACCATGCTGTGTTTGCATGTCTCTACTCTCCTTGAAGTTGTCCTTGGCCAATTACTTGTTTTGGACAATAAAATGTAAGTAGGTTTGATGTGTGTGATGTGCTACCTCTGAAGCCCTAAGAACTAGTGTTTACCTTACCTCTCCTTGCCCTTACCATTGTAACTGGCCGCTTCCCACATGGTGGAGGATGATGCTATGGAAGCCAAGTTCAGAGCTGATGGGCACAGAGCATGAGATAGAAATACACATTTGCTATTCTAACTCACTGAGAAATTTCTTTATTACACCATAACCAAACCTATCCTGGACTCTTACAATTCCCTGTATTCAAGATGATTGAAATCTAGTAAAGGAGATGAGACAGGTTCCTATTCAAATCAGTATGGGAATAGCGCCATGAATGTATGGTTCAAAGTAAATTTTATTCGAATGTAGAACAAAAGAGAAATTGCTTCTGACCAAGGTGATCAGAAAAGACATGGTTAAAGATGAACAGCTTGAGCAGTCATTTGAATATGATAGGATCTCAATAGACAAATGATAGAGGGAGGCATTCAAGAGCGATGAAATGGGAATGGAGTTGGAGAGCCCAAGGGGTATTTAAAAAATGGAGCGCAGACAGTTGAAGCCTTTTTAAAACAGGTTCATTGCATATAGCTGAGCAGCCTTTCAGTACAGAAACTCATGCTGTGGCCTTGAGTATAAGGCCCAAATAATACCAGATAAGAAGACCAGGGCAGAGGGTGAAGACCCTTGAATGTCAGACAAAGAAATATGACCTATGTTCTATTGGGATGAGAGCAATGGGAGTTATCAATGCTTTATGTGTAATGCAGGAGTCAGAGGAAAGCAGTGTTTTAAGAAGATTCCTTTGGCATGGTCTACATGATGAATAAGGAAAATTAAAAAGGTGACTTCTCTAATTTTCTCTCCCTCTTGCTTTGTCTAGAGGACCCACCACAACAATTGAAGAATGATATGGAAAGCCTTGATATACGAGTCATAAAATGGGAAGATACAAATGAAAAGGCACTTCTAGAGGGAAATATGTATCACAGAGTCACTAGTCTACAGGTTCTGCCACTTAGAAGGCTATGTAACCTTAGCCAAGTTACTGCTATATCACTTGAAGCTTCACATTCCATACATGCAAAATGGTGATAATACCAGTACACATTTCATAGACCTCTAGAGGAGTGGGTGGTAAATGAGAAAATTCACACATCCCAGTGCCTGTTTAGCCTGTATAGTAAATACCAACAAATAGAGGCTACAATTACTTAAATTAATGGTCATTTCAGTTTCTCCCGAGGACTATGACGGTATTTTTTTTTTCCTACTAAGCAATCAATTTGCTGTTTCTATGTAATACTTTTTTGGAGAGGAAGACAAACTTCCTAAAAATGTTAAGCTATCAAAATAAAAATGAAAAAATGCACTTTTCTGTTATTTCAACATCACTCGTCCATTAGACCAGAAACACCAAGTAAGCATGACCATCAAGGCAGTTCTTTGTGCAGTTTGGTAATTCCTTTTAAGGCCCCCAGGGAGGCTGGTAGGAAAGAATACTGAATAGGAAAGCAAACAAGATTAGGTCAGCACCCACTCTCCCTTTGGGGGGATTCACAGTACTGTTTTTGTTTGAATAAGCAAAGCTCTTGCAAAAGTTTGGTTTGTTTCTCACTGAATCCAACGTCTTTTCCCTATCCTTCGGCTAATATTTTAAAACGTAAAGCAAGCATTCAAAAAAGTAAAGTGGCAGTTTAAATAAAAAGTGGAGAAATGTTTTTCAAAAGGCAAACAAAGTCAGCCAAAATAAGACAGCCTTCCTTAGCTGTATAAACTGAAAATCGGTGAGTGAAGCTATGGAAACGTCTGTGTGCCTCTTCCCTGCCTGTATCTATCTTGGACACTTACATCTTCACATCAACAAAATTAGTAAGGAAGTTATTACCCAATTTTACAAATGAAGGAAGAGCAATTAAGTAAATTTAAAAGCACGAAATAAAAATGGGATTTCACTCATTCATTAAACAGAGATTTATGAATATTGATTTTATGGCAAACACTGTTTAAACCACAAGGATGTAACCTTGACCAAGTCACAGAATAGAATTTCAAGCAGCTAGAAATTTAATGGTGGGGTGGGAGGTAGACAAATAAACAGAACTAGTGTGATGAGGGCTTTGAAGGCTCCTTGGAGGAGGTGAATTCAAGCTTGAGTCATGCTGGGTGACTGCAGGTTAGCATCTGCTAGGGCGAGAGGGCAGGGCACCAGGGGAAACAGAGGCAGGTCAAGGTGGCTGGAATGTGGCATGAGAGGCAAGCAGTGGCCAGAGCACTTGGATCGTGAAGTTCCTTCTGCATTATGGCATCTGGACTTCATCAGAATACGTTGTCGATATCCACTGTCTTTATTAGAATCTGATAAATCCTTAACCTTTCTATCATTACCACCTCCATCCAAGCCATTACAATTCCTTACTGTGATTATTATCATATTCTTTTGTGTGATCTCCCTTCTGATCTTGAGGTCAAGTCTATTCTAACACTACCAGAGTAAGCCTGTTAAAATGTAAGTTAGATTATAACTCTTCGGCTTACAACTTCCAATGTTTTTTACTTATTAAGAAAACAGACAAATGAAAAAGAGCCTGGATCTATAGCCTGTATGGCTTTACTGGATCTGCTACCTTCTTTCACCACTCAGTTTCTACCATATACTCTCTGATCTCACTTCTTATTGCTGTTCCCTCTCCTCATTCTGTCTGGTCCATTGATTCAGCTTCCCTCCTGTTTCTAGAGCACACACAGTGCCCACAGCATGCTGTCACCACAGGACCTTTGCACCTGTGACTCTCTCTGCTTAGAATGTTTCTTCTTTCTGACCTCCTTAATTAAGGTCTCTACTTAAATGTCACCTTCCTGCTGAGGCTTCCCCAATCCCCTTTATGTAAAGTTGTAACTCATCCTCCTACCCACCTCAGGAATCCCTGTCATGGAATTCACTACCTAACATACTTAAATTTCATGTGTTTCTCTTGTGTATCGTCCATCTCCTCCTCTAGCATGTGATCTCCTTGAGAGGAGGCATGTCTGCCTGTCTGCTCACTGCTGTGTCTCCAGTACAAACACCAGTGCCTGGAATAGAGAAGCTTTCCACTGTTTATTGACTACATGAATGAGTACACCTGGACACAACTGGAACAGTCGCATATGCCTTCTGACTGGAGCTTTCATTTCTTTATAAGACAAGTAGTAAACACTGAACTTCTGAGTGTCACTATGTGTGATAAGATTAGCCTAAAAAGTAAATCCAAATATAAAGGAATACAAAATGTTATAATCTAGGGAGGATACAGGCAAAACCCAGGCAGCTCAGATCTATAATTTTTACTCTGAAGGTCAGAAATAGGAGCAAAATACCAATATCATAACCCAGAAGGGAAAGAGGTTTTAATAAACATAAAATGTTTGGCTTATGCTAGTTCTTTGTTTGTGGCAGTGAGAGGTGAAGCCAGCTGGACTTCCTGGGTCGAGTGGGGACTCGGAGAACTTTTCTGTCTACCTACAGGATTGTAAACCTACCAATCAGCACTATGTGTCTAGCTAGAGGAGTATAAATGCACCAATCCGCACTCTGTAAAAATGCACCAATCAGTGCTCTGTGCTAGCTAAAGGACTCTAAATGCACCAATCAGCACTCTGTAAAAATGCACCAATCAGCACTCTATGTCTAGCTAAAGAATTGTAAATGCACCAATCAGCACTCTGTAAAAATACAACAATCAGCGCTCTGTGTCTAGCTAAAGGATTATAAATGCACCAATCAGCATTCTGTGAAATGGACCAATCAGCACTCTGTAAAATGGACCAATCGGTGCTCTGTATAATGGACCAATCAGCAGGACGTGGGCAGGGACAAATAAGGAAATAAAAACTGGCCACCCCAGCCAGCAGGGGCAACCTGCTCAGTCCCCTTTCCATTCTGTGGAAGCTTTGTTCTTTTGCTCTTCACAATAAATCTTGCTGCTCCTCACTCTTTGGGGCCGTGCCACTTTTAAGAGCTGTAGCACTCACTGTGAAGGGCCATGGCTTCATTCTTGAAGTCAGCAAGACCAAGAACCCACCGGAAGGAAGAAACTCTGGACTCAGTAGTCTCTTTGTTTCCTTCTCCTAATGAAACACCAGATTCATTCGAGCTGATCTATCAGCATGGCTCTGATGCTTATTATTATTATTATTATTATTTTTGGTTACTCTAACAGCTAAAACACTTCCTTGTAATTTACCCAAAGTGGCTTAATAAAAATGAAGTATTACTCAAAAGTATGTGATAGGACTAGATTTAACCATAATCTGGTTTAGGACCTCAAATGATGTCATCAGTACTCAATATTCCTCCACCTCACAGCTTCATCTGTCCTCCAGCCTGGCTTTAATCTAGACAGTGTCTTCATAGTGGCAGGATGACTGCAGCAGCAGGAGTGTCAGTGTCAGCGACATTTAAGTCTGCAACAAACAAGTAACTTTTCTGGCAGCATCCCTTGAGAGTCACTCTGATTTGACCAGCTTGAGTTACAAACCACCTTGATTTGTGGCCAGGGAAAATGCAACATAGTGATTAGTTCACCCATGGGTCACATTCAGGTCCTATGAACTGATAGTGAGTTAGGTGCCAAATAAAAAATCAGTGTTCATGCCAGAAGGCGGCCATGAGGATGCATGAGGGCCAATCCACTTGTGTCACCTTCTGTTTTCTTCTAGAATTTCCTGAAGTTCATTATTGTTAAGGATCTTAGCAACCAGTCTTTGGATTTAATATTAAAAAAATAAAATGATAGCAGCTATGGTGACACATTTTTAGTAACTTTTGCCATATTTTAGAAAGTTAGTTAACATATGTAAACATCAGAAATTACTGGACAGATCACTAAGGGTTATGACTTCATGGTAATTTATTTGTTCAGAGATGGGGTCTCGTGTTACCTCGACTGGAGTGTGGTGGCATGATCATGGCTCATTGCACCCTCAACCTCCTGGGCTCAAGCAATCTTCCCAAGTAGCTGGGATTACAGGTGTACACCATCATGCCCATCTTATTTTTGTATTTTTTGTAGATATGGGGTCTTTCTATGTTGGCCAAGATGGTCTAGAATTCCTGTCCTCAAATGATCCTCCTGTCTTAACCTCCCAAACTGCTGGGATTACAGATGTGAGCCACGATGGCTGGCCTTTGTGGCAATTTAAATTAAGCTTTCCTGAACAGAAATTTCTCTGATGATGATGATGATAACACATAATACTCAGACAATTAGGCAGAAAGTAGGTTTGTGTATTGCTTTTTTCTTTTTCTTTTTTCTTTTTTTGAGATGGAGTTTCGCTCTTGTTGCCCAGGCTGGAATGCAGTGGTGCGATCTCAGCTCTCGGGTTGAAGCGATTCTCCTGCCTCAGCCTCTCAAGTAGCTGGGATTACAGGTGCCTGCCACTATGCCCAGCCAATTTTTGTATTTTCAGTAGAAATGGGGTTTCACTATGTTGGCCAGGCTGGTCTCTAATTCCTGACCTCAGGTGATCCACCCGCCTCGGCCTCCCAAAATGCTGGGATTATAGGCGTGGGCCATGGCGCCCGGCCTGTTTTTGTGCTCTTTAATCCACCATTCACAGAAAGGTTGAGGTTGGTGCCTTCTGGGCATGTGAATTTTCTTTGGGAAGGCAAACTGCAACTGTTGGGTAAAGTATGTAGCAACATGAAAAACACCAAATACTTCGGTATGCCATTCAACAAATTGATAGACGTTCTCTTCTTCCTTTCGGCAGTGTATTTTATTATCCCATTCCTGATTTGTTAGCACTTCTCTCCAGTGATATGAAAATCAAGAAATAAAGTTAAAATTTTAGGAATATTCCCAAACAGTAAAAATCGGTGACATAATTCTATCAGCCTCCATGGTTGTTCCTACTAGGAGCCAATTCAGTGCCTTGTGGTATTCACACACAGAGAACATATTTTGCATAACATACCTTCCAAGCAGTGATTATCCCTTGCAGGCTGTGTGTTCTTCCAAGTGGTCCAGCTGATTAGAGGCTCTGAGTGAAATCTGTGCTGGCTGATAACCTGGCTACCTTGGCTTTCTACTACATTAAACCCTCTTTGTTCTTTTTAAACAGTAGCACTCATGCCAGTAGACTTTCCCTGCCTTCAGAAGCTGTGTTTCCTTGCCAAGAATTTAATTCTTACAGGTCACCAAGAAGTAGCTGGTATGTGTTGGCAATATTAATATCAGAATGCAACTTTTGAGATTATGAATTATCAATAGAATATCACATATTGCATGCCTTTGTAGTTAAATTTTCAAATAATTCAGATATTTTCAAATAATTCAGTGTTGAATAAATGTTATTGATCATCACCATCTTCACCAAATTGATGTAGCACTCCCCAGTTCTATCACATAATAGTCCCATTCAGTGTCCCATGTTAGAGAGATAGATGGAGCAGAAAAAAATACCAGGGCGTTTGAGAAATGTTTATAGACCCATAACATATTGACATATTAATGCCTTGAAATATCATTCATCATCTCTCAAAGTTATCATTTGCTTAGGCTGTTTTGAACCTCTTTTTGCCAGGTGACGACTTTTAATATTTCTTGAACTTAATTTCCGTGGAGTACACATTAGAAGATGCTAATTTAACAAACACTTACATGGTCCTGTGTGCAGGAAGCTTGCCTCTGTATCACTGTGGTGTTCAGAAAAAGACAGTAACAGTAGATCTTTGGCCTTTTCATCTCTGCTCTAAGCTACAGGTCAGAAAACTTTTTCTGTGAAGTCCCAGATAGTAAATCTTTTTGGCTCTTGTGGGCCATACAATCTCTGTCACAATTACTCAGCTCTACCCTTGCAGCCACAGACAATGTGGAAACATAATGACCATGACTGTATTCCCATAAAATTTTATTTATGGCTAACAAATACTGGATTCCATATTCTTTTCGCATATCGAGATTTTTTTTTTTTTTTCCTTTTGATGTTTTTCAACCATTCGTTACTCATGGACAATACACAAACAGGGAGTGGATTGGATCTGGCCCCTGGACCACAATTTGCCAACCCCTGCTCTAAACTAAAATGGGTAACCTAGATGATATCTGGACTTCTTTTCACACCAGCCAGATCGGCATTCTGTATTACTATTTTCTTACTTTTCTTCTGTGCTTTTGCAAAAATCTTGAAGAAGACAAACCTTCTAACTCTACCCATCCCTCAATGCTCATTAAGTTCCTACTGCCTTGATTAAACTTTTTCTTTACTCTTTCTTCACGCAGAAATTTTTCTACATGACCCCTTTAGAATAAGGTATGTCAGGGCCATACCAGCAGCACCTCTCCTCTGACATTTTGAAATACATTTTGTTTTGCTACATACATTCAAAGAACACATGTTTTTTGGTCTCTGAAGTTTTAAAAATATTTTTTAGAGCACAAATCTAGTCTATGTTACTTTATAGCACCACTCCTGAGCCAAGCTAGCACATAATTGTATATCCACTGAACAATCAATCAACACATGTTATAGAAAAACAGATAGTGTATAATCATATGAGAATGGATGAATATTGTATGTATATTTTTATAGTCAATACTCAACTCTCTGCACATTTAGTCTATGGCAAAGTGTAGTTGACATGGGGTAGTAGAATGAATGTTATTATGTTTGGGATCGTATGGTTTATTCTCAGATGTCCATCTAATGAAAGCGGGTAGTTAGCTTGTCTTCATTCATTCGATAAATACATGCTTATTGAGTTCCTGTATCATAGGTCCCAGCAGTGAAGCAGATCTGGGTTGTCGTTCTCATTTGTACAACATGACATCATCTCCGGGTCCAGAGTGTGCCTCTGAAACATCTCGCACATCAGACCTCTTCTCCACTCCATGCCTGCCTCTGTTAGCCTCTCATTGCTGCTTCATTCAACAGTTAGTTTTTCCTCCCGTAGTCAGCTGGTGTCTTCTACCTTGTACACAGTTGTCAGAGTGATACTTTTATGAAGTATAACATATTATTAATGTGTTGCTAATTTCCTGTGTCTAACTGTTTAAGGATTTGCATAGCCTGCAGGATGTGTGAGCTTCTCAGGGTGTACATGTTCTCCCATGAAGACCCCTGCCTCCCTCATCTCTTTCATCTTGTACTACTTGCTAGAGCTTCCATAACAAAACATTACTGACTGGGTGGCTTAAACAATAGAAATTTACTTCCTCACAGTTCTGGAGGCTGGAAGTGCAAGACCATGGTGCTGGTAGGGTTGGTTTCTCCTGCAGCCTGTCTCCTTGTTTTGTAAATACCACATTCTCTCTTTGTCCTCACTGGGTCTTTCCTGTGCACACACATCTCTGGTATTTCTGTGTGTCCCAGTTTCTTCTTCTCCTAACGTAGCAGTACGATTGAATTACTGCTCAATCTAACAGTCTTATTTTACCTTAATTACCTCTTTAAAGACTAATTTCGAAATATGGTAACATTTTGAGGTATGGGGTTAGGACTTCAACATGCAAATTTTGGGGAGGCACAGTTCAACCCATAATGCATCCCTTACTTTCTTCCTTCTCCCTGACAAGTATTGGCCACATCAGATGTTTTTCTGATTGCACCAAAGTCTTCCATACCTCATGCTTTGCTCCGTCTGCTTTCTTTGCATGAGATGCCTTTTACGTATCTAGACCCTTTTTCTGCCTGAGGAACACTGATAATATTTCAAGATGTAATTTAGAAATCACCCTTGGCCGGATGCAGTGGCTCACGCCTGTAATCCCACCACTTTGGGAGGCTGAGGCGGGCAGATCACGAGGTCAGGAGTTCAAGACCAGCCTGGCCAATATGGAGAAACCCCATCTCTGCTAAAAATACAAAAATGAGCCGGGTGTGGTGGTGCATGTCTGTAGTCCCAGCTATTCAGGAGACTGAGGCAGAAGAATCGCTTGAACCCGGGAGATGGAGGTTGCACTGAGCCGGGATCATGCCACTGCACTCCAGCCTGGGTGACAGAGCAAGATTCCATCTCAAAAAAAAAAAAAAGGAATCACCCTTTCTGTATTGTCTTTCTTGACCTCTTGGTGTCTGTGGAGAAGTTCCATGGTTGCACCTGTGACAAGTGTTGCACTCATCTGGGTGCATCTGTCCTCAGTTCTAAATTGAAAACCAGAGCCTATGTTTCATTACTGCTCAGTGAAGGTTTGCTGAATGAATGACTTGCGAAATCTTCTCTGACCCTCTTGAGTTTTGATTGGTTGGATAAATTGTTAGATAATGAGGCTAGCTGGATAAGTTGTTAGATGAGGCAACAGAAATACTGCAGTTCCTGGGTTACCAAAGCAATTTTGTGAAGATACCTATACTGACCAGGATAAGCTTAAGATACGTAAAGTGCAACCACTGTGAAAGGTAAGCTGACAGGCTGTGCCTAGAAGTGGACACCAATTAAACCAGGAAACTTTTACTTTAAGCTAAACTATTATTTTCTTAGATTTACTTACAAGAAAATGATTAGAGTAAAAGTTTTGCTTTTAAAAATCACTTGAAAAATTTCCCAGAGTCTCTTTTATTTCTTTTTTCCTCACAAGCAAAAAGAGCTAGCTTTTTCCTAAAGAAGTTCTATCCTGATGATTTACTAAGTGAGATACTAGATAATTACTTTTACTTTATATTAGATTTTTACTTGGCACCCCAGGACTTGGAAATACAGCTTTCTTTGAGGGGAAAATGTTTTGAAACATAAAACTTCCAAGACAAAGCTATACCCATTTTCTAGTGCAATACATAGCAACTTGTAGAATCTCATATACAAGATGGGAGTTGAAAGAATTTTATAAAATTCTCATTTAATTAGCAATATTAGAAAAAATATTTAGTACGTTACCATTCACCCTTTCTTTCATAGATGGTAGACAACAAAACAAAACAAAACCAAAAAACATAGATGTAGATCTTTTCTGACAATAGGTCCTTTCCTTTGACACTTCGCTCCATGAATTGTTCTGTGGTTCCCCATTTTTTGAAATGTAAATAAGACCTATCTAGTATAAACCATAAATTATAGTTCATTATAAACTATAGCTTATGGCAAACTCTAAGCAAGAATGATGAACCACTGCAATATGGAGGAGAGAAATCCCCTGCCTGTTGGTAGGACTACATCAAGGTAGGTAGTTATCTATGTTTCTTTGGAAGAGTCTCAAATCATGTCATTAAAAATGGCAGTACTATACATGTACCTGATGGCTTTGTCCCTTGGTTAGGCTTTTCATTCATTAGTAAATTCATCAGTTTGTTTCATCCATCATTCAATCCATGTTTCCTCCAAGCTTGCTGTGTGCAGGATACTTTGCTACATTAACTATGCAGTGCCTTATTGTATGCAGGTATTTGCTCCATTTATTTTCACGACGAGGTTTCAAAAGAAAACTCTTAATACATCCGGTGAGGGCCTTTCCACTTGAAAAAAAATGCCAAACACTTAACCTGACTGAAAATGTATCACCAAAGTGCTTGGCTTCTGGCATAAAGCTGGGACTATGTATAAACACGTCATAAAAATAGATAAAACAAGAGCAAGGAGCCCAGAAGGGTAAAGTTGTCCTTTAGATACAGTCATGGTGACAACCCAAGCAATGCCAGAGGATAAAGCAAGCTGCAGCAGACTTCAAGTCAACAGACATTTATTGAACTCCAGTTCTGCATGGGGCACTGTGATAGTTGCTTTGGGGGATACAAAGATGAGTGAGACGTCATTTCTGCCCTCAAGAAATTTACAAGGGGAGAGGGAGATACACAGAATTGCCATACAAGGCAGGGTGCATTAAGTGCATGAAGAGAGATATAACTAAAGTGCTTAGGGACATGCAGGAGAAAGTGGTTAATTTTTACCATAAATATCAGGGAAGGCTTCATGCAAAAGGTAGGCTTTGAGTTTTTCTTGTAAGTTTAGATCAGATTCTGAGAGGCAGAGATATGGGAAAGAGTGCAGTAAACAGCACATAAGAACAGTCACGAAGAAGGCAGTTTCACTGTGCAGCATTTGGAGCTTGAGTCAGAAAAGCAGGTCCACTAGAAGTGGGAGCTGGTTGCTATACACTGAATGTTTGCAGTCCACAAAATCCATATGTTGAAGCCCTAATCTCCAGTGTGATGGTATTTGGAGGTGGGGCCTTTGGGAGGTAACTGGGCATGGACTAGGTCATGGGGGTGGAACTCACGATGGTACTGGAGCCTTTCCAAGGGAATGAAGAGACAAGAGCTCTCTTTATGCCACATGAGGATACAGCAAGGCCCCAATCTGCAAGCCAGAAAGAGTCCTCACGAGAACCAGACCATACGGGAACTCTGATCATGGACATTTCAACCTCCACAACTGTGAACAAGTAAGTGTTGTTCAAGCTACCCAGTCTTTGTTATTTTTTATAGCAGCCTAAGCAGACTGAGACACGTGAAGGTGGACTGAGACACGTGAAGCAGTCAATGTGGGGCTGCTCCTTCACTATCTGGTGCTGGAGCCTTAAGTCCACGGGGCAGGCAATTGGGAGAAAACAGGGTGTGAAGTAGAGAGGGGTTCGAACAATGTGGAACTTCTGAGGCTGAGCTGGTTCCCACAAGGACCAAATGGGACCCATTAGCCCCTCTTACCACCTGTTAGCCTCCATCTTTGATTATGGAATCCATTTGCTGGAGAAGCTGGAGCCTTTCCTCATGGAGCTAAATCCACTGCTGCCATGGGTGGGATAAGCTGAAGGAGGGGAGTGGGAAGGAGCTGAGGAGCTGCACTTGGCTGCTACCCCAGCCAACCAGTTGGGCTGGCACTGGGACCACCACGTGTGCTGTCTGAAGCACAGCCTGGCGCCCTTGTGGACCTTTACAGCAAGCAAAGAGTATGGCTGCTACTTCACTTTTACCTTTTAAATCTTGTGCAAATTATCTTATGCTCCACCCCCAACCCAGAACTCTCCAGATAAAGGAATTCTGGGAAATGTAGTTCCAGTTTGTCTGAATTGATTTATTGCAAATCCACAACACAGCACCAGAATATTACCTAGGATTATATTCTACCTGTTTCAGTGCTACCGAATATTTTATCTTCTCAGAAACCATATAGTCTCTTTAGAACATCACAGTGAGTGCAACCCTCAACAGAGCTAACCTGTGTGATTGAAACCATTTAGGGAACAATGTATTCACTTGCTAAAGGTCAATCAACTTGTTCATTTTTCAGTTGTTTAGGGCCTTGCTAGAAATTAACGCAAGGCAGAGAATAAGATTAGAGTAAAAGAGAGAGTTATATCAAATTGATTCTCTTCTATTTTTTTTTACCATTGAAAAGTAAATGGAGAGACCCTTTTTCATTTTTATTGGACACCTTACAAATTCTAGGTACACCAGAGCTCTTACATACAGATGAAGAACAATATGGTCTTGGGAAGCTACAAATACTAATTGAAACAAGCAGGACAGGGAATGAGTCAAATGATTAATTTTTTATGATGATAGATGTCTTACAACTCTTTGTTTCCTCTTCCTAGAAATGCATATGTATCTTTGGAAGAAACTCGAAGTAAAGGCGAGAAGATTCTTTGTTTAAAACATTAAAAACAAAACAGACCAAAACATCAAGCAAGATGTTTTCTGGCAATAAACTAAGCACAGCATTATTTTTTAAGGAATACAAACTAAATGTTCAACCTGTGGCAAATTTGTACTTTCTCCCTGAATTATGTTGTTATCAAAGAAAAAAAATGGAAAAGGCTGGTGAAATATCATCAAAACTGAAACTAGAGTTAAACAAAACTAAATTAAAATGAAATAAAATGGTGTCCATTCTTAATCATCCTCACAGCTGGGCCACTAGTTTTATGCATCTTGGCAGCCAATATTTTTGTCTCTAGGGCATAAATTATGCATCAGGTACCTGTGAAACTCAGAGACCAAGGAAAAAGGAGGTAATTTGGAAGGTGAAATAAATGTGAACATTCTGAAGAAAGAATTGAATCTGTACTTCAGGGTCAAAGATGAAATTCGAAAGGAGTTGACAATGCATGGAAAAAAGTGCTGAATTTGAAGTTGGTTTTATTATCATTGTTATTTGAACCAAGAATTAAATCCAGTAACTCCAGAGCGGTGATCATAATTCTGTACTGCCATGTTTCTATTTTAGAATCCAGGGTACTATTTCCAAGAGCTTGGCCAAAAAAAAAACAGAGCTCGACTCTAAATCTCTAAATCTTGGAGTCTGGATGCACTATTCATGTGATAGGCTAAAATAACTACTGATACCTTAGGTTCAAACAGCACTTTATGAAGTGATTTCACATAAAAGATCTTTTTTGATATAACTGTTATATGGCATATCTTCCATTTTACAGACAGGGTGAGTTGTTTGATGTATAAGATGAGCTGAAATAGGAAAAGTGACAGAAAATTTACAGACCTATGGAATACTGTTCCACAGTGGGGTATTCTTTATAATTATCTGGGCTGAATAGCACCATCCAAAGTTCTTAAATCATCAACAATGCCATTTTTACTGTAGAGGATAAGAGTTATGATCCTTTGACTCTTTAAATTTTCTTCCTTGACAAAAGTGATCTACCTTTCTAGCCAACCTGTCTCAATGATCCATAACGTTGCTACCCTGGTGCCAGATGGATATGATAGAAGGCTCCTAAAAGGCTCTTGGTTTGAGGAAAGTGTTGCTTACATATAAGAGGAATCTTGTGGGATTTAAGAAGTGGGGAGATGTAAGTTTGAGTCATTAATAACTTCATTTAACTAAATTTACTTTTACAATGTTAGCATTGCTATTTTTGTTTATGTAGCTTATGACTAATATTTTTAAAGACACTGAATATTATGTTAATTTATTTACAGCATGGCTTACCTTTAAATATTGCACCATGTCCATAGGTGCAATCCGTCCTAATCTATTTCTATTGAGGACCCAAAATAGGCACTAAGATGTACAGCTGTGCCAAAGAGCTATTTATCCATCTTCTTGATCTAATCTACCATAAAATCTAGTACTTTCTTACTATTCCAATGATTACTCCTTGCCTATGGCTGGTACTCAGTCAAAACAGCCTGTTACCAGATTAGCTACATTATTTAGACCAAATTCCTCTTAACTGCCTACTAGATTTCTCATCTTGAATGCCCCGTGGATTCATCAAAATTAGGATGCCCAGAATGAAAGCCATTACCTTTTCCCTCAAAGATGTCGTTTCTTTCTAAAATGATTCTGTCTATGTATGAATGGCATCATGATTCCCTGAATCTTGCAAACTATTCACTTTGAAGTCATCTTTAACTCCATACCTTATTTGTTAACCACCTCATCCTGTTATATCACAAATGTGTTACCAACCCAACTTCTCCAATTTATTCCTACTGATCATGCTAATCCAAGTTCTCTATTTATTGCCTGGATTTTCTCAGCATTTTTGTAACTAGTTTCTTTGTCAATAATCTCTCATTATTCTGGCCCCCAGGCTGCAATGACCTTGCTTTAATTTTAGTGGGATAGGGGTGTGGGGAGGGGGGAGGGATAGCATTAGGAGATACACCTAATGTGAATGACAAGTTAATGGGTGCAGTACACCATCATGGCACATGTATATATATGTAACAAACCAGCACGTTGTGCACAGGTACCCTAGAACATAAAGTATAATAATAATAAAAAAATTTTAGTGGGATCGTTTCAAGGGGGTGGATGTTGGTGAAAACAATTATCTGCTTCCCTATTTAAGCTAGAATGCCTTACAAACTGCTTAGCAGAGGAATGCAACTCTTCGCAAATTTGCCCCATATGGATCCTGCCCATGAGGCAGGTTCAATAAAGTAGACCAGTGATTGTCGGAGTGATGTGCAGGAGTGGGGAAAGGGAATTGAGGCATTGGCAAAGCTAGGAAGGCTGATGATACTTATCAATAGTGTGAGGCAATGTATCTAAACGGAGGTTGAAATATAGGAGAACCTGGGTTTCCTTAATGGGGCTATTAAGTGGGCAGTGAACCTGGTGTGCAGAGAATGAAGAAAGAGGTGATTGTGAGTGGGGTTGTACGTAACAGGACTCCTGTGTAGCATTCATGTGCTGTCTTTCCAGTTACTCTGACATGTGCATCCTTTGATTTAGCTGTGTAACAAATAAAAAATGTATATAATTAGTGTATACAACATGATGTTTTCACATATGCATGAATTGTGGAATGGCTAAATGAAGCTGATTAATATTTGCATTCTCTCACATATGTATCTGTGTGTGTGTGTGTGGACACTTAAAATCTACTCTCAGCAATTTCAAGTATACAATACATGGTTATTAACTCTAGTCACCATATTGCACAATAGAACTTTTGAACTTTTTCTTCCTGCCTAAATAAAACTTTGTGTCCTTCGACCAACATCTTCCCAACTTCATAACTCTCCTACCCTTGATAACCACTATCCTCCTTTCTGCTTTTATGAGTCTGATTCCTCTAGGTACCTCATATTAGTGAAACCATGCAGTATTTGCCTTTCTGTGATCAACCTATTTCACTTAGCATAATATCCTCAAGGTATCCATGTTGTTGCAAATGATAGATTTCCTTCATGTTTTTGAGGCTGAATAGTATTCCATGTGTACCATATTTTCTTCATTCATCCATCAGTGGACACCTAGATCACTTCCATATTTTTAGCCATACAATTTCTTAATGTAACTTGAGCACACCTAAGACTGCATTTCCATCATTTGACATTTTGAAATTAAAACATTTTGAGAATATTCAGGGCATAAAAGTGGAACACTGTTATAAATTTCCTGTTGATTTAAACTTCATCAATGCAAAATTGCCCTCTTTACTCAATTTCATGTCTTAACAAAACAATGACTAATTAGTTGATTTATTCACTCAACAAGTATTTCTTTAAGTTTGATTATATTCCAAATGCTTTTAGGAGCCTATAAACAAAATTCACTGTCCCCATTTTGTAGAGCTTACAGAGAATGTAGTCATTACTGCAAATAATAGTGATATCAATATTTGTACTCTGGGTTTTTCTTTGAGGGGCGGAACTGCATTCTAGAGTCTTGTGTATGATATTTTCTTGTGATACATTATTTTTGCGATATTTTGTGTAAGAAATAACAGGATTATTTTCAATTGTTTCTGAGAGTCTTTGCCTTATAAAGGGGAAATTTAGACCCTTTACTTTTATTATTCTGTTATTCTTTTGTCATTCTGATTTATACTTTTAAAAATATGTAATACTATTGCCTTTTATTTTATTTTATTTTTTACAAGTGGAAGTGTAGCCACTCTCTTTTTCATTCTACCAGTTGCTATTTCAATCTTTTCCAAGAGAAGGCTAAAATTTTATGTAACTATCAAGGAGAGGAACAAAATAATGGCTTTTAATGCTCCCTTTGGGAAGGTCAAGAATTTAGAGCTTTTATTTTTCTCTTTCTTCTTAATTTAGGTCTTGATCAATATAACTGGAGCCTGTGGGGTATGTATGTATAAATATAGTTTAAATGTACTGGTTTAAAAGACTAAAATCGTGTGTTTAGTCTAGGTCCAGGCTAGCAGTGCTCATTAGCAGTAAAAACTGGACCAGGGACTATTTCTGATACCAGAGTCAGTCTTCTTTCTGTTGCTTCCAGTTACCTTTCATCTTAGTCATAAGTTTGCGATTAAATAGCAAATGTGTTAGAGATCTCATTTTAAAACTAGTTCAACTCAGTGTGGAGCAACTCATGTAAAACTCTGATATTTCTTCAATGAATAACCAGCCTGATAAATTTAGCATCTTCTAACATTAGTCAAAAAAACGTTTTTGACTTATTGAAAGGACACACATTTTCCAGAAGCCCACAATGATCATGCATCCTAAGCAATCCACACTATTTAAGCAATCTGTTTATCTATTTTAACAAACACAAGCAAGTTGCCATCTCAGTGACAACTTTTCTCCATGAAACACAATTCTTCTTTGACCTTGATTTGATGCATTGGGTGTATTTAGTTTTTGCACTACATTTCATTTCCGTCTATGGAGTAATAATACAGTGCGTTAACGTTAAACCTCAAAAACATTCATGAAAAAGCATTTTATCCTACATTAGCAGCATCTTTAGATAGCCATAAAGCTCTTACTCTTCCCCTGCAAGATAATTAAGCAAACCCTTCAAATGGCTGAGGCATAGCAGTGCTCCTGAAGTAAGTGGATGCATATAATGATCTGGTTCTAATTTTCCGAATATAGACAAGGCATGTTATGTGATACAGTCCCTTCCTAAAAAAAAAAAAGAGAAAAAAACAGAAAAATCTTACGTATTCATTTATCGTATGAAAAATCCTAGCTCTTTTAAAACATTCTTTATCATTGGCTGGAAGCCAATGATCACTGTAGTCATTTGAAGAGGTACGTGTGTTCAAGATGATTTTTCTGTTTCTGCAGGGATGCCTGGATTATTAAGTATTCTATATCATGAGAGTAATTACTGGTGTTCCTCAGTAGAAGGCAACCCAATGAATAGAATTTTGTGAAACAACTTGTTTGGTGTATAATGGATTCAATTACACTTATTAAATTGTTCAGAAATACACCTGTGACACTGTAAATTAACAATGATGAAGTGAGCCAGCTCTAGGTTGGGGAACTCCCGTAACAAAGCACAGGCCAGCTGTCAGGAAGGGAGCCCTGGTCGTGGATGAATCAGTACCAACATGAGGGAATCCGTGTCCAAGGAGCAGAAATCAGAAGGGAGAGTGGAGTCCTTAAAGAGCTACCAGCAGAGAAATGAAAGCTGGAAGGTCTGTTTTTAGAAAGAAAAGCTTTAATGAGCTAAAAGAAAGTAAATCCCATGAGCCCTAGGAGTTTTGTAAATAAAGAGACCAGCCTTCCCCTGGGTGTTAGGCTGGAAGCGAGCTTCCCGTTTAGAGATGCTGCTGCAATCACGTTTCATGTGCAAAGTTAGCTCATCTGGATTCCTTGTACTCCCAATTTTTCAAAGGAGTGACCAGACACCACCTGAAAATGTTGTTCACATTGCTTGGGATATGGTCCATTCGAGATTTATTAGGATTTTCAAGCAAACGCGCCACAGAAGATAAAAGTAGATAGTCAATTACCTGCCTGGGAATGAAGTAGGCACTTTCCTCATACTATCTAACTAAACAGCAGGGAAGGAAAGGAAGTTTGCTGGAGGAATAGATAGATAGGGCAGAGTGGTAGCGGAAAACAGCACAGCCCTGCCTCTAAGGTGGCACCTGGGGGGACTAGAGGAAGAGAAATGAAGGCATGAGGAGAAGGGTCAGGTAAGGGAAGTGAGAGGGCCGACGCTAACAGCTGGCATGTCACCTTGAATCCTGCCAGTCTCCAAAGTCTCCCTACTCCATCTGCTATGGACAGAAGGCTTGTGTTCCCTCATTCCCCCTAAATTCTTATGTTGAGGACTAAATTTCCAACGTGTCGGTATTTGGAGGCCGGGCCTTAGATTTTGAGAGTGGAGGCCTCATGAATGGGATTAGTGTCCTTTAAAAAGACACGAAAGATGGTCTCCCTTTCTCTGCCATGTGAGGACACAGTAAGAAGACAGCTATCCATGAACCAAGGAAGGGTCACCAGAACTCCTCAATCATGCTGGCACCCTGAGCTCAGACCTCCCAGCCTTCAGAACTGTGGGAAATACATTTCCGTGTTGAAGCCACCCCGTCTGTGGGGTTCTGTTATAGCATCCTGGAGTGATAAATACTTCAGAGTGGGACGTTTGAGTTATGACATATGAAATAAGCAACAGCAATGTATACAGTTATTTTATATCTCATGTTACTACAGATACTTACTGCTGTTCCCTGGGGACCCTTGGTCCTCCCTTTTAGGTATTCAGCTGCTAAGAGTAGGAATCAAACCAGTTTTCAATATGAAAAGATTTTCCCCCTCTTTATCCACACAGCCTGAGCATAAGGCCTGGGCAGAGGGCACATTTGAAACAAACAAAGCGAATTCCCCCAGGGATGGTACCTGACAACATGAATGACCCTGGCTCTTGGATGGATTTTCCCATTTCAAAGAAAGGGGGTGAGGAGAAATTAGATAATAGCAACCCTGTGACCCTAGAATTCTTACTAAAATAAGCACATGAGGTGGGTATTTTTTACCCACCTCTATACAGAAAAGGAAGTCAAAGCCCAAAGCAGTGAAACAGCTTGTGTAAGATCGTGTATCTTAAGCAAGGTGAGAGTCTGTGTGAGATTCAAACTCATGCCTTTGCCCTTAAACCAAAATATCTGTCACGTTCCTTCTGACTCCCATTCTCTCGCAGTTTGATTTTATCATCTTTATGGCATAAATTGCTGAAAAATAAAATCCAATATGTAGAGTTGTAATGAATTAACATAGATTGAAGTTCAACTGCAAAAGTGTAGTACAATAAAATATTTTAATTGATATTTATGAAACACACAGATCTACTAAAATTCAATTATTACATCTAAGGAATTAAGTTTTATCATTTTTGGCAATTTGTTATTTTTATGTCCATTTTTATAATGTATTTTGAGTTGGAATAAAATGGACCCCCCTTTTTTTTCAAAACAATAGAATTTCGAGTACCCTGTCCCTTTGTTTCAATATTGACATAAGATGAATAAAGTACTGTGCTTAGTAAACTCTGATTTTGTTTGTTTCAACTACATGAAACTTCATTGGAGGAACAAAGTCTAGATTGTTTTACTAAATTTTAAATCTCAAATATAAAATGTCCAATTATTCCTGAGTCATTTTCTTTTATCTTCTATTCTCAGTTATCACTTCAGGGCAAATCATGATATGTGAGAGTTTAGAATAAGCATTAGTTAAATAACTTATGAACCATGAATGCTTTCTTATAGGTTATGTGATATGCTTCCATCTTTAAGTTCCACATGAATCAAGTTAATCACAAAGTCATAAATTAAGTCAATCATAAAATTAAGATTATGTTTTGTGCTTAGGCAATCACAAAGAAGAGAGAATAAAAGGGAAAGGAGGGACACATTGAAGAAGGATAATCTAACAACATGCCATTCACGAATCCCTTTGTCCTCTTGACACTGGCAGTTGGGGCTTCCTAAGATGATTATTTGATGTTAAAATTGGTGGGGAAACCCCGCATTTTACTGCCAATAACTTGTTTTATTTGGAAAGTATCTTTTCTTTTAACGGTGTGGCAGTGCTATCAAATAAAGATATACCTGTCTTTTTCTATTCTTAGATTAATTCTTAGGAGAATATTGAATTTATGACCATTGCCCAATGGTGTATCATGATGCTTTGAACAAAAATGTCTTTATCCTTTTACAAATTGGACAATAACGAAGGCAATGAAATCTAATGAATACCCTCTTTATGTTTTTTCTGAAGGTGTGTGAGGAGCACTGACTTTTAAGAAATGTACATCCTTGGAGTGCTCTGCTGAGACAGGCAGTGGAATGAGCAGGGTCAGGGAGCCAGGGGTTTGGGGCCCCCAACCAGCCTATGACTTCGGAAGGGGCCCTCATCATACTCATCATCTCTCTAACTGTGTTTTTCCATGTGCAAAATGAGAAAGAAAGCAAGTAATTGAAAAACTTCTTTCTAGTCTTAAAGATCTGGGATTTTCAGCAGATGGAATAAGGAAAGTGATTTTTAACTGTTAATTCTTTTTGGTTTTTAAAGAAAACAGCAAAATTGGGGTGCAGAGATATGATAATGAATTGTATTTATTCTTTATGATGGAAACAGAGTGACGGCTTTTAAAAATTACTAATTGCTCGGTATTGAAAATCACATTTCCTCCGTTGTCCAGGAGTATCTGGTGGATAAGTCTGCCTTTTGATAGAAGGGCAAACGGCTATGTGGCATTTAAAAGTGTAGGCTACACAGATAAGGTTGCTTATTTTGGAAACCCAGCTTTACTCCTCTCTGATAGGTCATCTTTGACTACATTCTCTAAGGTTATCACCAGGAACTCAAGGACTTGTGCTTTGAACGCAGGAGATTTCTTTGCCCTGGAGGGCATTGGGAGACTGAAGGTAGATAGAGCCAAATTAAAGAAGAGTAAGAATTCAGTTCATCCGAGATTCTAATGTAGATCTGCTCTTGTACTCAATTAAATTCCTAACTTTAATTTAGAGCATTTGGTAAATTGTTCTGTCTCAAACTAATAGATAGTCTCTATCTCTTTCGTCAAGATTTGAAAAATATCAGTCTACAATATCAATAATGTGAACATGATATATAATCTAAATACAAATACATGGCTTCAACAGCAGCTATCAATCTGTTTACAGTCTTCTTAAGGTTCGTGTTTCCGTCTCAGCTCTGTGTTTTTCTGTAGGAACACTGCAAAACTGAGTTCACAGCTGCAATGCAATTAGCAAGCTCTCTGAAAAGCCACCTCCGTTTGCGGCTGCTAATGTATTTGCTATAGATTTTAGTGGCAGAAATAGTGATATTAATGCTGTCAACATCTATGTCACTGCTTGCAGGCATCAGGTAAACCAAAAGGTTACATTTTAAATTATGAAAGCCTGGGTTTAAAAAAAAGGTTCTTCATTTTTCTGACTTGTCACATTAGAGTTTAAGATTATGTTATAGGTGCTCAGAATTAATCATAGCATGTTAGTTGAGGTAGAAATAAACTATCTGGAAAGTCCGTATAGCTGATTTAAGTATTTTAAATGTTATACTATATTCTCAATAATAAGATAAAATTCCATTTTATGAATTGCCTCAACATGTAGTTAGATAATTTGTTTTTTTACCGTCGGACTTACTTTATTTCTCTGCACATTTCTCTGCTTTGAAATTATGAATAATACAATAATAAAATTTCAGATTTTAGAAAAATCTATGATTTTTAAGTTACTCAAAGCAACATACACACACATATATGTGTGCAGAAACTGTATACATTTTATATTTACCAGATACTTGTTTGGTATACTTCAGAGTCACACAACCGTAAAATGGTGGCACTAAGGGTAAGATGAAGGGTTGGTTTCCAAAATCAATACTCTTATCTTTTGATTCATATCAATACTCATAACAACTTGGCCAATAACTAAGGCAATGAAATCTAATGAATACAGTTATGAATATTCAGAACTATAATTTGTTATTTATATCTATGCTTTCTATGGTTTTGAATACCAATTTCCTTCTCACCAGAAAATGCAGTTTATTTTGGCTCTCTCTAGGATAAGACTGAAAAATCTTGCAGATGTGTGTGTGTGTGTGTGTGTGTGTGTGTGTGTGTGTGGTGTGTGTGTGTGGTGGGGGAGATAATAGTAATATTCTGTGGATACTTGAAGGTTGAATGAAGGCATCTCTCTGTGGTCCCATTGCTTGTCTTCATTATAATGACATCATGTTTTGGAAGCAGAGGCATAAGTGGCTTTTTGCTTCTTCCTTTTTTATCCTTCTGAAAATCGTAGAAAAAAGTACTAAAATGAATAACTAGCACTTAGTCCATGAAACTTAAGAGTGCTTTAAAAAAAAAGATTAAAAATTTAGACTTAAATATTTTACTAAACAAGAGAACCTGAATCAGAAAGCCTGATATACGTGGTTACGTTACTGCTTGGGAGATTTCATTTTCATGTGCTGCTTAACTTCAGTTTCCCATTCCTACATTAAATATGGAGAGCATATCCTCTACATTTGTAGGAACTTCTTTTTATGGATATGAATTTTGAAAAATCTGTCCATCACTTAATAATTAACATGGCTAACTAAGATGTTTATTGATTCATTCATTTTAAATACTATTCATTGATCAAATACTTGCTAAATACCAGTCGCAAACTAGGCATCCTGCTAGATGCTAAGAATAGAGAGTATTAGAAAGAAAACTAATCAGAGAAAGGCAGAGTGACACATTTTGTTACTTATAATTTCAGAACTCTCTAAAACTCAGGTTATATTCAGTGAAGTGGTGGAAGTTTTCTTAAGAATTATACTGAAACCATTGTAGGACTTGTTTTAAGATTATTTAATGCCGTAAGTCAGTGCTGTCTCCAGTAAGAAAGCTCATTCACACAACATTACAAGGATCTATTTTATAAGGAAGTGAAATCTGGTTATATTTTTCTTAAAAAACAGTGCTAAGTTTTATTCTGTTTTTAAAACTCAGATCAAAGACAAATTGGAAGCTATACAGGAGAAAGCAGGAGGGCTTCTGTTGTTTTAGGCAGTTACTTTTAACTCATGTTTCACGTCAAGCTTTAGTGAATGATGAACAAAAAGATACTCCAGCCTTATGTTTGGATTGTCACACTGGATGCTATTTATTCTTTATTCTTATGGTTTCAAATGAGGTTTTTGATTCTATTGTTTTATCAAATAACTAATTTATTAAAAGAATGCATGAAGCTTCAGACTGTTATCAGTCCATATTGGGAGAAAAAAAATCATTTGTGGAACAATTCAAATGCCAATGACTATAGTATTTTCCAGCTCTGAAAAAAAAAAAGTAACTAGAAATAAATTATGTTCAGTTACTAACCGAATTTCTTCTGAAATCCCCAGAAACTGAACAAGAGATCAGAGATGTTTTGTACGTTTCTTTTTGAAGTCAATCAAACAATAATGGTGATTGTCACATTTGATACCTAAATGGTATTAACTTTTGGCTGTTGCATCGATTTCATTAAATTCAATGAGATTTCTGTTACGAGAACTTGCCAAAGAAAATTTGCATACCAGAAAGAAAGTAGTCATGGAATTTATCCATTAGCTTTTTTTTTTCCCCCTCCACCAAAGGTCGACAAATGCAAAGGTCTGATTCTGGATGGAGTTAATTTGGATGTGTCACCGGGAAGGGTATCTTAGCATTGCAGGCTGCCGAAATTTGGAAGAATCCACCCTCATCAATTGTCTTTGTTCTTTGCTGGTTTACACAGCAAACATCGTGGAATATCGTGGTCTGCAAGGCCAGATATATAAACAATTTCACTGTTTCAATGGCAGTTGAAAGCCTAATCCATAGCAAAGTTACTAAAGAAATAGTTTTATAGATATTTCGTTTTTTTCCCATGTTTTCTTGATCATTTTACGCCTAATTAAATCTCTCATGTCATTGCTGATATTAAGAATGGAGGTAGGAATAATTTTAGCTTTTGGGTTTTGTTGATCGATTTTAAAACGCAAGGTTTTTGTTAGTTATTCTGACTAGCCCTTTAATTATTGTTTTAAAAAGTGCTTTCTTGTTATCTGATGATTTGAGAAGTGGCCTGAAAAAAACAAAGGTATTTCTCATGCTGTGGTTAAATGGAAGCTGAGATCTGCCAATCAATCCTTATCTAACAAACTTAATTTAGAACATTATGTTCTTCCATACCTAAAATAGCATAAATTCAGCAATATGATACTTTTTCACCATGATATTATGTTTATTTTATGAAAATTACATTGTTTTTGAAAAATTAGCATTATTTTTTCAATTATACTTTTACTGTGATTAGATTTGTCATTAAATCCCAGGTCTTGGGAGGGCGAAGAGGGAAATGTATTGATAATTAAAGCCCATTTCAGACAGAGAGGAGGAGAAAGCCAAGACCAGTCCAACCCAATTGGTAGGTTTACAAAATAGGCTGGAGAGAATTAACCTCAAAAGGGTGCTGAACCCACTGGTACCTTGTGGGCTGAGGTTCTATTCATGGTCCCTCCTTGAATGGGGACATGGAAGTATGGGGCAGAGGCACTAGGCAGGGTTTATAATGAAATTAAAGGCAGAATTTCATGCCTGCAAATAGAGTTAAAAGATAGAATGAAGAAAAAAAAAAAAAGAAGCAGCAGCAGCAGCAGCAGCAAGGGGTTTAACTTCACTCAGTATTTGGTATTAGGACCTCAGGTCTTAGCTTTTGTTTTTTGCCCTTACCATACCCAGAAACTGTAGAATTTAAAAAGACAAAGGAAATTAGTCAGGGTGTGAAACTCCATTAGGCATAACAGAGCAGTTGGGTTTGTGAAATTCAGCTTTTGAAGATGGTTAGGAATTATTTTTCTATTTGGTTCTGTAACCGAAACAAGAGTCTGTGTGTTGACTTTTGGGAGTCAGAATATTCTCGGTGATATTGGTACACTACAGATTTTAGAGGGATTCTGCAGTACAGTGCACTGTTCTTAACCCCCAAGTCTTCAATTTGTCTCCTGATAATAAATAATGTAAATAATGCTAAAATTAAATGAAAGCCCATTTCACAAGAAAACAAACAAACCCCTAAACATTAAAATGACAGAAGAGTCCCCAAACAGAGTGGAAAGCCCTGGAGTGGTGGCCTCACCATGGTAAAACTAAATCATCAGTACAAGCAGGTTCTAATAAACCATTCAGCGTGATAAAGGGGCGCTATTATGTTACAAAGCCCAGAAGGCTCTGCTACTGCTGCTACCATGAAGTGAATAGGTTAAAAGATTTTAAATGGGATTGCCATGGCTTTCTACAGCAAAAATGCAGGGCCACAGGCAGATAATATGGCCTTATTAATGCAGACGCTGGGACACTAATACAAATTAGAAGTGTCGATGATGTTAGACAATCTGGTTTGTCTGATTCAAAAACTTAGGGATCTTGGCCAAAAAGAAAACATACTTACAGAAAGGATTTTAATAAGAGTCTATTTGGATAATTCATCAAGTTTTCCAATTGAATAGAAACTTCTAGAAGAAAAGTAATTGACCAATTAATGTTTGCTTAATAATATTTTTCAGTGTTGATGATGTGCTAGGTACTGTGCTGGGTACTCTTATGCTTGAAAAGGTCACCATGTTTGTTTACAATATAGTCTCTTATCCATGAGGCCCAGCACTGGGCATACATTTATTCTGTCTTTTATGTGGTTTGTGTATAACCATAGAAACCTTAAGAATAAAAAAAAAAAAACAACTTTAAAAAAGTTTTGCACCCATTCTTTTGACATTCTTCTCATTTTTTCCCATATGATTCTAACCACTTCCTGATCTTTAGTGCTGCAAAGTCAAACAAAAAAGAAATGAAGGTGAAGAGACAGTAACGTTTGCAAATGTGAGCCGATATTATTGTGTAGCATTATGTGAGAGACTGGCATCTCCTTGCTGATCACTAAAATTGGTTATGTTATAAATATTACCTGATGACTTCACATACAATTTTGTTCAGTATTGGAAAATGAGAAAAAAAAGATGTGAAATAGACTGTATTATTTTGATATAATCTCCTGGCAATAGAACCCTGGCACTGTGCTACTGTCATGCTTTCAATTATGTGACTAAGTAATCACACATTAAAGTCTCATGGAAAATGATCCCTTATTCCCATGGTACCCTATTCTATTGTTTTCTAAATGGGTTTCAGAATAACGATGCGAACTTGGATAGAAAAAAGTTATTTATGGTATTATACTCTTCTTTTTGTGCTTCTCATGTAATATGAAGATATGCTGTGGTTTTTTTAGTTTTGATTTATGCATGTTTTTTAATAGTTGAAAGGTACTTACTCATAATGACAAAATTTTTTGGTGTGACTCAATATTGTTAAACTTTACTTATGGCAAAAATTGATGCAACATATATTAATAATTCTCCAGAAAAGCATTCTTTCATTTATTTCTGAGGGGCATCCTAATGGACCAAGTTTTGCAATGGGTTGAACGTGTTGAAAACCCTGCCCCGGGTTGATTAGTCTGCGATGATCTCTTTAACTTGTTTTCCCAACTAATTGTGTTTATGTGTGCACATGTACGCTTGTGTACAGGTATGTGTGTGTGTGTGTGTGTTTGTGAGGAAGGTTCACCAGATTATCTTTGACTCTTTTTTTTTTTGTCTTTGACTCTTAATCTTTTTTCAGAACTGGCACAATGTTAAAGTGGTTGCTGCATGGTATGAAGTGACCTAGGGGGTCTCTTCAAAAGCATATAAGGATACAAACTTAGGGAGAAAAATATTTTTATTACTTTAATCAAAAGCCATGAACATAGTGGGTGTGAACAACAGGGTGCATTCTGCACTTGGATATGCATTTGGATGGCTTTTGGCCTGACCTCTGTTCACACAACCATAACTAGTTTAATATGGTAGCTTAGAGTTAACTGGCTTTGTGCAATCGCAGTGGTCAATGAAATAATTCTGTATGTGTCTACCTGTGTAAATGGACTTTCAAATCAAAATTTTATGTTTTTCAGGTTTAAAATTGCATGTAGCTAACAGATGTTGGTGTAAACTTTTACTAGTTCCTATAAAAGTATGGAAATATAAAAATTACCATACCAAAAAAAAATAAACAAAAGAAAAACAAGCAAATATACAAATAAATAAATAAAAATAAACAACACTAGCATAAATCCAATTTCAGAATCTGGAAGAATGTTCTAATAACTATAAGGATGATGGAACTAAACTAAAAAGGGAACCGTGAGCTACCTGTGATAAAAATAATTGGGGAGATCTGCTTTCTTGCAGTGTCTACTTCTTCGTTGGTGAGACAATTGTCCTGCAGAACCATCACTCCTTAAGGCACAGTATTGGCCACCTGTCTTGTGTCTCCTCTAATCAGAAATGCTGAGCCCCATGAAACAACCAGGTGCAAGGTGGCCTTGGGGCTGGAGAATTGGTAGCAGCATATTATATTATGGGTGATATTGTTTCTACAAGGAAATCTAGGATGAATTGAGTGGGTGACATTTTGACAATTACAGCTTTCTATGCCCTTCATCCACCCATAGTACAAAAGTTTCGACAATGCATGTGAAGTTTAGAAAGACCCAGAAAAAGGCTACTGGAAAGTGGTAATTGGGCCCTCTTGATTCAATAGGGGCACACAAACCAGCCCCTGAGTGTGTGGAGAATAGGTTGATGGGTAGGGCATGGGGGTATGTGCCTGTAGTCCCAGCTACTCAGGAGGCTGAGGCAGGAGAATTGCTTGAACCTGGGACATGGAGGTTGCAGTGAGCCGAGATTGCACCACTGCACTCCAGCTTGGGCAACAGTGAGACTTCATCTCAAAAAAAAAAAAATCACTTCATTGTTATAAAAATCACAAATGCTCAACATTAGGAAGCAGTTTCATATTTTGGACAATGCAAACATAAAACTTACCATCACAGAAAGGTTTTCCATGGCACAGTAAAATGGCTGCCAGCAGTCGACTGTGAGCTTCCTGAGAGCGGTACCATGTGTATTTTGCTTACTGTTGTCTCCTCAGCACTTGGCATGATTTCTGGCCCATGAAATATTTCTGACCGTAATAGTGAATAATGATTAAATGTGGCAGGAGATAAAACTGTATGTTAAGTATCATCTTACATATATTTATCCCTGGAAAAAAAATCCTGGGCAAGTTAACTTCCCCTAGCTCCTTGTTAGGGTGAACCCATCAGCAACTGAGAAATATTGACCCATGGCTAGTGGGGAGCAGTGAAGGAATCTGGATCTAGGTTTTGCTTATAACAGCAACAGTTGGGACAGACTTCCATGGAATGCTGTGTGTGTCTGGCGTCACACTTAGTATGTATTTGCAATTTACATTCTAGGTCAATCTAGAATGTGAAGCTCTTCAAAGGCTTCCGACACAAAGCAAGTAATCACATGTTTTTGGAATGAAGCAGAGCTAAGCAGTTCTGTGTTTAATCAGCTCTATATATGGTGAATAATAACTTACTGGGCATCACTTTTGTGATAGAAATGCATCTTTTGTCTGGATTAATATTACATGGAATGTTTGCGTCCCTGGCCCAAGATTCATATGTTGAAGTCCTAATTCCTAATGTGACTGTATTTGGAGATGGGGCCTGTGAGGAGGTGATAAAGTTTAAATTGGGTCACAGGGATGGACACCTTATTTGATAGGGCTGGTACCCTTATAAGAAGAGAAACAGAATATTTCAAAACAACATGGACACAGTAAATATATACAATTCTTATTTGACAAGTAAAATAAATAATTATATTTAAAAGAAGAGGAAGAGACAACAGGGCTCCTTCTTCCTCCATGTTACCATACTGTGGAAAGGCCGTGTGAGATCACAAGAAGGTGGCTGTCTGCAAGCCAGGAAGAGAGCCCTCATCAGACACTAAGTTTATTGTCTCCTTAATCTTAGACTTCTATTCTCCAAAAGTGTGTGAAAATAAATTTATGGCAGCCTGACTAGACTAAGGCAATTCATTAGTAATTTGTGCTTGTGTATGTGTAATATTAACTTTATTCATGGTGAATATTTCCCAAATCCCAAAGCCAAATATCTTGAATGAAGTCCCAAGTTGGCCCCTGCATTTTGGCTGTGATCTAGCTTAGTGTTTTTCACACCATAAAGAATGGCTTAGTGAGAAGTTCTTGAAGGGGGAATGGATACAGAATGGAGGAAATGAAAGCAGAGTGGAGGTAGGTAGTGTTAAGCTTGAGGTCTGTTTCTTTCTAACTTTCGGATGCTGAGCCTCATATCTCAAGTCACAGTTTCCTCAGTGACACCTGTGTTTTCTACCTCGTGTGTGTCCTGGGATGATCGAATAACATCATGTGTGTAAAACAGCTTTGTTGACCACAATTGCTATGTAAACATAAGGGATTTATACAAAGTGCCACTTTCAGACCTCAGAAGGGAAGCCTCCAATGAAATGAACATGCTTCACGGGACCCGTGCTAGCTTATTCTAGCCATGCCCCTCCTCACAGCATGAGGAATCCCTGGGGTCAAGGGAAAGTGCCCACCAGGGCCCAAGCTCCAGTTTCTGCACCATGATCTGGGTACCTGGGGCGCAGAGTTCCCTGCTCAAAGAGCCTGAGTCCCCTTCCCGGCTCTGCCTTGATCTCTTCCTTAGACCCACCTTCTCAGCTGCGCCCATGACTTACTCATTTATAAATCTGAGGGGTGCACAAGTGCCGGGATTTGGGGAACATGGGCAGATCTTGGACTTGCAGGCTGAGATGCCCACAGTGCATGGATGTATGCATGAGGATGTGTGGCCCTTCATGCTGCATGAAGGAGCCAGGAGAGGGAAGATAAAAGGAAAGGCTGGGGGCTGTGGTGTGTGGTCTGTGGCATGGGATACGTGGGCCTTTTTGTCCTCTCTGCCAAGCCTTGAGAATGTTAGAGTGAGCCTGTATATGAATCTTGACTTCAGCCTAACTATGACTTGGGACTAATTAATTACTATATCTGGACCTCAACTTCCTCAAATGAAAAAACAATCGATGATTTGAATCTTTGTCCACAGATTTGGGTATATAAAACTTGTACTATTTATAAAGTTCTGCCTCAATTCTACTTCTGTTGAAACTCTGGCTTTGATGTTCATCTCTATACTCCTTTATAAAATTCATCCACACACCAATTTTATTGGCTCCCCAATATCCACCTCAATACTTACATTAAAAATCACCATTTCTGGTTCTTGGAGGTCTTCAATGGACTTTATTAATGACTACCTTACCTAATATGAACTTTCTCATTTTCTTTTTTTAGTCTGCATAATTAGTATTGAGAATTTTTTATTGTGCATTATATCATTTTATCAGTTGTCATTACATCTAATTCTTTTGTTGCTTAAAAAATAAAACAACATTTTTCCTTTACTTTTTTACTTTTTGCATGATTTATATTTCACCATCGATAACCTACTTTAATAAGATTTATGCCCACATTTTAATGTAATTTATGGTATAGCTTGTCTGTGGCACAGATCATTGTAACCCATTCAAAATTTGAGACTTCAAAGGGAGACTTGAGATTGAATTTTTAAACTTAATTTGGCTATTATAATTAGGGATATTTTATGAATAAAATTATCACATAATCAAAAAATGTTTTCAGTGGGTAACTTTGTTTTAACTTAAATTGACATAAGGGAGTCAATGGGCTGGCCTAAGATTCATAGCGTTTTTTCTCTAGGAGAATCCCAAGTGGTCAGTTCATAAACAAGTAATTATTGAACACACCCAAGAGGATCTGGATCTTATTCCCACATCTGCCATTAAGCAAATTGCTTAATACCCTTGTCTTCATTTGTACAAGGTTGCATTGAGGATAAAGTTAGAGACAATAGATGAGGCGATACCTTAGAAAACTAGAATATGCTACGATTTTAGTTTGTCATTATTAATAACAAAATTATATATGATGTTCATAATGCATAATTTATACAATCTAAAACTAAATTATATTTTCATGTGAAAATTTTTACAATACTAAAGGCTCTAGCGTAATGGAGACTTTATAACTTTATGACCAGTTTAATGTAGTCAGCTCCTTTCAGGCAGAGTTTGGCTTAAAGAAAACCACTTTGTCCCCTGTTCATTTGACAGATGAAGACTGAAATGTTAGTATTTCATGGCTGAGAAATTTGTAAATAATAAACTATTCACTTTAGACCTCAATAATTAAAAAAAGATTTGTAAAATTGTGATTAACAAGACATAACATAAAATTTATTAATTTAACCATTTTTTGGTGGACAGTTCAGTTACATTCAGGACATTTGCATTGTTGTACCACTATCTCCACCAACCATGCCCAGACCCTTTTCATTATTCCAAATAGAAATCTTGAACCCATTAAACACTAATTCCCATTGCCCTTTTCCCCAGCTGCTGGTATCCACTACTCTGGGTTTCTATTTTTTATTTTTTTAAGATGGAGTCTTGCTTTGTTGCTCAGGCTGGAGGGCAGTGGTGTGACCTTGGCTTACTGTAACCTCTGCCTCCTGGGTTCAAGGGATTCTTCTGTCTCAGCCTCCCAAGCAGCTGAAATTACAGGCACATGCTACCATGCCCAGGTAGTTGTGTGTGTGGTGGTTTTTTTTGTTGTTTGTTTGTTTGTTTTTGTATTTTTGGTAGAGATGGGGTTTTGCCATGTTGGCCAGGCTGGTCTGAAACTCCTGACCTCAGGTGATCTGCCCATCTTGGCCTCCCAAAGTGCTGGGATTACAGGCGTGAACCACCGTGCCCAGCCAATGTCTCTATTGATTTGAGTGCTTTAGGTACCTCATATAAGTGGAATCATAAAGAATTTGTTATTTTGACAGTAACAGGTCTGAGATGATGCCGCATTATGGTTTTGACTTGCATTTCCCTGATGATTAGTGATGTTGAGTATCTTTCCATGTGCTTTTATTTTATTTATTTTTTGCAATTTATAGATCTTCTTTGGAGAAAAGGCTATTCAATTTCTTTGACCATATTTTCACAAATATGATTTCCTTTTGTCTTCATTCAGAGAAATTTTCTTCGACAAATATTTTATGAGAGAAATTGTATCATGCAACATCTCTTTCTTTATGATTATTTTGAATCCTTCACCAACATAGATGTTACAAGATAAAGCCTTTCTTAATTCCATTTTATTCTCAAGGAGTATATAAATTTATCCTAGTAAATAATTTTTCCCATCAAAATATCTTTTCATTA
>NW_012103809.1:1913500-1945453 GCF_000951045.1 Mandrillus leucophaeus
ACCTACTTTAATAAGATTTATGCCCACATTTTAATGTAATTTATGGTATAGCTTGTCTGTGGCACAGATCATTGTAACCCATTCAAAATTTGAGACTTCAAAGGGAGACTTGAGATTGAATTTTTAAACTTAATTTGGCTATTATAATTAGGGATATTTTATGAATAAAATTATCACATAATCAAAAAATGTTTTCAGTGGGTAACTTTGTTTTAACTTAAATTGACATAAGGGAGTCAATGGGCTGGCCTAAGATTCATAGCGTTTTTTCTCTAGGAGAATCCCAAGTGGTCAGTTCATAAACAAGTAATTATTGAACACACCCAAGAGGATCTGGATCTTATTCCCACATCTGCCATTAAGCAAATTGCTTAATACCCTTGTCTTCATTTGTACAAGGTTGCATTGAGGATAAAGTTAGAGACAATAGATGAGGCGATACCTTAGAAAACTAGAATATGCTACGATTTTAGTTTGTCATTATTAATAACAAAATTATATATGATGTTCATAATGCATAATTTATACAATCTAAAACTAAATTATATTTTCATGTGAAAATTTTTACAATACTAAAGGCTCTAGCGTAATGGAGACTTTATAACTTTATGACCAGTTTAATGTAGTCAGCTCCTTTCAGGCAGAGTTTGGCTTAAAGAAAACCACTTTGTCCCCTGTTCATTTGACAGATGAAGACTGAAATGTTAGTATTTTATGGCTGAGAAATTTGTAAATAATAAACTATTCACTTTAGACCTCAATAATTAAAAAAAGATTTGTAAAATTGTGATTAACAAGACATAACATAAAATTTATTAATTTAACCATTTTTTGGTGGACAGTTCAGTTACATTCAGGACATTTGCATTGTTGTACCACTATCTCCACCAACCATGCCCAGACCCTTTTCATTATTCCAAATAGAAATCTTGAACCCATTAAACACTAATTCCCATTGCCCTTTTCCCCAGCTGCTGGTATCCACTACTCTGGGTTTCTATTTTTTATTTTTTTAAGATGGAGTCTTGCTTTGTTGCTCAGGCTGGAGGGCAGTGGTGTGACCTTGGCTTACTGTAACCTCTGCCTCCTGGGTTCAAGGGATTCTTCTGTCTCAGCCTCCCAAGCAGCTGAAATTACAGGCACATGCTACCATGCCCAGGTAGTTGTGTGTGTGGTGGTTTTTTTTGTTGTTTGTTTGTTTGTTTTTGTATTTTTGGTAGAGATGGGGTTTTGCCATGTTGGCCAGGCTGGTCTGAAACTCCTGACCTCAGGTGATCTGCCCATCTTGGCCTCCCAAAGTGCTGGGATTACAGGCGTGAACCACCGTGCCCAGCCAATGTCTCTATTGATTTGAGTGCTTTAGGTACCTCATATAAGTGGAATCATAAAGAATTTGTTATTTTGACAGTAACAGGTCTGAGATGATGCCGCATTATGGTTTTGACTTGCATTTCCCTGATGATTAGTGATGTTGAGTATCTTTCCATGTGCTTTTATTTTATTTATTTTTTGCAATTTATAGATCTTCTTTGGAGAAAAGGCTATTCAATTTCTTTGACCATATTTTCACAAATATGATTTCCTTTTGTCTTCATTCAGAGAAATTTTCTTCGACAAATATTTTATGAGAGAAATTGTATCATGCAACATCTCTTTCTTTATGATTATTTTGAATCCTTCACCAACATAGATGTTACAAGATAAAGCCTTTCTTAATTCCATTTTATTCTCAAGGAGTATATAAATTTATCCTAGTAAATAATTTTTCCCATCAAAATATCTTTTCATTAATTGAGATATTCTGAAATGCAATTTTAGAATTTCAAGATTTAGTCCTGTACATTTCACCTCTCATTTTTAAATTTATTCAATTTATCTCTTATTTTTGTGAAGATACATTTTAATGACATTCCATTTTCAATAATTACAATTTTACTTCAAAATCTTACATAATCTGTTGGGTAGATACATAGGAAAATATGACCTGCTTTTTGTCTCTAAGAAGTAACTATCTAGGGTGGGAGGTGAATGGGTCAATGAAGAAGAAGGTGAATAAGCAAATAATTATGGTTAAATGTAGTAATAAGGATGAAGGAATATCAAAATCATTATAGTAAACAACCTGATAAACCACCTCTTTGTTTTCTAGGTTGGCCCAATGGCATATTGTGATCCAGAAAATCCCTCCCTCCTTGTATGAGCAGTGGTGTCCTTAGAGATAATGTTGAGTACTAAAACAAAAATTTGAGTCAGGTATATGACTGTTTTATGAGATGGGATTTAGGAAAATGGATTTAAGACAATCAGGCAAGAATGGGGTCCAAAATTGGAATGACATCAAAGGTAAAATGAATAGTAAACTTCACTCTGGAAAACAGCCTGGGTTAGAATAAGGAGTTGCAGATTCATCAAACTAAGCAATAGAATTTAAAGCCAATGTTCAAGTTAAGAAGTGGAGATCAATAGCTGGGCACTGTGGCTCGCGCCTGTAATCCCAGCACTTTGGGAGGCCAAGGTCAGGAGTTCGAGACCAGCCTGACCAACATGGCGAAACCCCATCTCTACTAAAAATATAAAAAATTAGCTGGGTGTGGTGGTGGGCACCTGTAATCCCAGCTACTCCGGAGGCTGAGGCAGGAGAATTGCTTGAACCCGGGAGGCGGAGGTTGTAAGCAGAGACTGTGCCACTGCACTCCAGCCTGGGCGACGAGAGTGAAACGCTGTCAAAAAAAAAAAAAAAAAAAAAGAAGGAGAAGGAGAAGAAGGAGAAGAAGAAGAAGAAGAAGAAGAAGAAGAAGAAATCAACTAGGAAAGGATACACCAGTTTCATTCACAAGGAGTCCCTCTTTGCTAGGGCAGCTCAATCCTTATGCTGATCACAGATCACTGTTTTGACATCATTTCAGCCAGTAAGGATGGCACTGGGCCCTGGATGCTGATCAATCTCTGAAGGAAACTCCGAGCCACCGTTAACTGGTAACTGACATTCAATATCTCCTGACATTCTCCTCTGAGGAATGTTGGATTTCTTGATACCACCTTCATCTCTGAAAAATGGAGCCTACCACATATTTATAAAAGAAGATGAATTTCCAGATGATGAACGTCAAGAAGATGATTTTTTTCTTATAAACTGCTTTAGAGATTCCCAACAATTTTGTGCTCATGCCTGTAATTCCAGCACTTTGGGAGGCCTAAATGGGTGCATCACCTGAGATCAGGAGTTCGAGACCAGCCTGACCAACAAGGTGAAACCCCGTCTCTACTAAGAATACAAAAATTAGCTGGGAACGGTGGCAGGTGCCTGTAGTCCCAGCTACTGGGGAGGCTGAGATACAAGAATCACTTGAACCTGGGAGGCGGAGGTTGCGGTTGCAGTGAGCTGGGATTGCACCAGTGCACCCCAGTCTGGGCAATGGAGCAAGACTCCATCTCACAAAAAAAAAAAAAAAAAAAGGAACTACCCATGGGGGTCTCAAAACCAGAAAAATGTAGGCCATTCTAAAGGATTTTCCCAAAACCTTTTCTGAGAAAAATTTTAATTTACACCTTGTTATCTTGTCACTGATCATTTTTAACCTGTGGGGCAAAAAATGAAAGTGTTAGGTGGTGCTCAGCAACTGCTACACTTCATTATTAGTTTTGAGCTAGACACAGGAAATCTATTTCCAGGTTAGATTAATTTTATGCAAATTGTGAAAACATCCACCAAATAGAACTTTGATTCTATGAGAAACACCAGTGGCCAACTGCTTAACACTATTTTCACTGAATCTTTCAGGTTTTAGAGATGAAAAGGCAGTGGAGGTAATATATGTGGCTTACTGCATTTGAATCATTGTATTCAGGAGGAACTATCCACTCCATTATAGAACATACACTTTCCTTAGGAACAAGCTTAGTAATTACAATCTGAAAAATGTATTTAATGCATGTGTATAAATACAAATATATGCATCCACACATGTGTATCCCCCCCTACACACACATACATGCACACACTTTTTTTCTCCTGGCATACTTGAAAATTCCAGCAGCCAGCTCTGGTATTATGCCTATCAAATCATTCAGGTTTGCAATACTTGCAAAAAGCTATAGAAACAGTCTTTCAAAATGTGGGGAGATCTGAATTTATAGACATATTTACCCAAAGATTTGTATTCATAGACCTCGGTAGGCAGATTTACAAATTTGTGTGAAAATCAACCTAAATCTATAAACATTCAGCCTATTTGCTTAGAATTTGCTGAGCGCAGTGTTTATATTGGTTAGCCAACTAAAAAGTGAGAAGAATATCTATCAGGTGGAACACTTTGGGGTACTTATCATTCGCAGACATAATTAGTGGCTTGAATAGCAATAGGTAGCATGATAAAAATAATTTTTGATAATTATTTATGGATATTTTAATTTTTTCCTAGGATATCTCTATGCCTGTTTTCTGAATGTACTTCAGGGGTGACCAATCAACTTTACTAGTAGTTCCCTAGTTCATTCAATAAATACTTACTGACTACCAGTTATGTGCTAGGCATTGTGATAGATTCTTTAATCAAAAAGATTAGATACCTCATCTGTCTCACATGTCTTGTAGTTTAAGAGAGAATATTGACAGACAATTGCAAGACAGGGCTATGATAGGGTAAGCTTTGAAAACATATAAAATAGGAACCTAATTTGGATTTGTGGGGGTCAGCAAAGACTGTCCTGAGGAAGCTGCATCTAATTTGAGACCAGAAAAGTGAATAACAGACAAGGGGAAAGAGGAAACAATAAATTTTTAAGCAAAGGTAACAGCTTACTCAAAATGTTGCAGAAATGAGAAGAAAGCATAACACATACAGAAACTGAAAAAAGTGCCGTATAACTGGAAAATAAAATTCTCAGAAAGAAATGATAAGAGACAAGGCTGGAACTGAAATTATAGTATCTATTTGAAGTATTATATGCAATAAGACTCTGGATTGATTTAGGAGCAATGAGAAATCACTGAAAGATATTAAATAGAGGAGTAAAACATGGTACTTGTGTTCTAGAAAGATTACTCTTTTGATAGCACAGGGAATGTATGGAAGGGGGAAAAAACTGGAGACAGAGAGACTAGTTAGAAGCCTGGTGCAGCAACCCAGAGGAAGGGCGATGCCACCTTGATAGGGGAAGGGCAGTGGAGAATGAAGAGACATGGGAAGACTTGAGAAAGATCAGAAGGTAAAGACTGAAGTTGCTGTTTCACTGTAAATGAGTGAGTGAATGAAAAGAAAGACTCAATGATAGAATTTCCAGCTTGGGTAAATGTGGTTGAATATTTTTACTACTCCTGAAAATAGGAAATACATGCAAAAGAGCAGGTGTCGGGAGAAGGATGATGAGCCCAGTTTTGCATCTGCTGAGTTTGAGGGGCTCATGTGATGCCCAGGAGAGATTTTCAATTAACTGGTTAGTAAGCAGATTGGACACTCAGAAGAAAGATCAGATGTGAAGTAAAATACCTGGGCTTCAGGAGACTGTGTGTGATGAATACAGACTTGCAAACGATAAGATGACTCGAAGAGAATCATCTAGAATAAGAGTGGAATGTGGTGCAGGGAAGGATCTGAAGAACACCAACACCCAAGAGGCTAACAATAGAACAAGAGTCCTCAAGAGAGTCCGAGACATTAGCAGGCTGGGGAAGAGGAGAAAAACCACAAGCAAAGCATCACAGAAACCAAGGTCTATAATAGCTTTCATCTTAGAAAATATGGTGCCAAATAAGACAGCACAGAGAATTGAACAGTCTTGACTCAAATGCCAAGGGGAGCTCCTTTTACCTGCATGCACGAGGGATGGGTGAAAATCCTTGCTTTACAGATCAGAATGACCACTTACCCTGTTCCCGAAAGCCACACCACTAAACACGCAATGAATAATAACTAACAGATCATGAATGCATTCATGTTTTAATAAGCCATAATTACCCACCTCTGACTGGAGTACACGTGTGGATTGGACACAACTTCCTCTTTCAAGAACTTACATTTTAGTGGGGAAAATAGTTTTGTGCAGGAAAGACCCACAGAGCATAGACTGCGCTACTGCAAACATGTCAAGGAGTCATGTGGGATTACTTTCAAAAAGCTATGCTGGTAAGACAAATGAGAAGGAGTCATCTCAGCTTCCCATGGGCCGGTCGCACAAAGGAGTGATGTTGGAGAAGAGTCGCTGAGTCCATTGCTTCTCTCAGTGGTTTTGCACCTTTGGGGAACCATGTGTGCACGCTTTGGCCCCACATTCAGCCCTAACCTTTTATTGTAGCCCACCAGTAGGAGTTTGGTCCTCTGGCCCCGCTGTTAAATCTCACTGCTCACAGAACTTCTCCCCATGGAATTTGTGTATTCATTCATTCATTCATTCATTCATTCATTCATTCATTCATTCTTTAGTGGGTGCCTACAATATACTAGGTTGTTCCCTGGTGTTACAGAAGTGAACAAAACAAATCTCTAGTCGTTTGGATCTTCCCTGTAAATGACACAGGTAACGGAAAAAAATTGTACTATTTGTGGAGATGATAAGAAGTATAAATTAAATAAAGCTGGACAAGCGATAGAGACTGATGTCGGGGGACAGGGGTTCTGTGGGCTGTTTGAAAGAGGGTGGTCCTTATGTAGGGAGGATAAGGGTACCTGAAAATTAATTCTTATTGAGTTCAGCCATCTCAGGATTGTGGATAAATAACCCATCTCCCTCCATCTTGACTGAGATTTCTCTGAGGTGGCTGTACTGCAGTGTCTTTCAGAGTCTCCCAGTGGAAATAGGCTCCAAATATCTATAGTGGCATCTTGCTTGATAAAACACTGTAATTACCTCCTACTAATCCTCATCCCATTTCTTCACCTCCCAAATAAAGCACTGACTCTAGAGTCCTAATCTCCGAGTTTCTGGCTAACCTAAGTTAAAATAGTAAGAGAGACATCTAATGAGATTTGTGAAACATTCAGTCTCATTTTCTAAATGTTTGAAATATCTAATAGACTCTCAGTATAATTTTTGTCGAGAAGAGAAAACTTATTCCAGTGTAGAAAAATGTCAGAGATGCCGCTGCGTTCCTCAGTCTTTCTTTGTCCTAGTTCTCGTCATTCCTTTGTCTGTCCCACACAGCCTGGTGACACCCAACCACAGGGACAGAGCTGGTTTCTGTCTCACATTATCCCTGCCTTCTTCATCCAGCAGCATGGGTGTGGCAGGGCTGTAAAACATAAAATCCTTTCCGTGACATGTAAGATAAAGCCTGTTCACCTACCAACTCTGAATTTTAAAAATTAAAAGAGTATTTCGATACCTTCTATTCACCCCATTGGTGAAGGAGGAATCGCCAGTTCCAATTACAAGATGACCAAATACACAACACCCAACTTGGGAGCCATGAGATTGACGGCAGCTTGTTAGCCACACATATTTGCAGTCCAGGGGAGGAAGACACTGTGCTCCACGCAGAGTCACATAAGGATGGGCTCAGGAGGAGAGTGAACCCCAAAGGGCATAGGAGTGTAGGCTTTGTAGTAACAAGAGGGTGAGGTGACCTCTGGTTCCTACGGAAGGATGTGATTGGCTTGCTTGGATAATTTCATGGGCTGGCAGGGAAGTGAAACCTGTTGGGTGGAGAACCAGATGGAGTGCAGCTGGCCCAGCAGATAGGGGGACTAGCTAGAGATGGGGAGACTTTCCCTTTGAGAGAAGGGGTTGCATATCTGATGAGAGCAGAGAAATTCATGGTGAGGCCTTTGAAGCCTTGTGAGGCTCAAAGATGTCAAGGCAGTACGGGAACTTTTAGAATTTACAATACAGAGAACTATTAAAAGTTTGGTTGAGCTGTAAACAATCAAATGGAAGCAAATAATATCCATCAGAATAATAGTTGTGAGGTGTGGTTTCAATAAGTTTGGATAGAAAATTTAAATTTGTTCCATATTTGTTCATTTTTTTTTAAAAGCAAGTTACTGTAGAGAAGGTGGTTGATCATGTACTTCAATATAAAGTGCTTTTTTATATAAAGAAAATGGGTTTTACTTATGCTTGTGAATATTTCATATTGTAGGCAATCATGATATTCTGTGTTTTCTAATTTTGGACTTAAGATCCATAAAGATTAGAGTCTATGACATTGAGAAATTGTAAGGGCCTCCAGGGATGTTTCAGATATAAGAAAGTGCAGTGAGCTTGTCTGTATAACGGATCACACCTCAACTTGGCTGCTTATTCAGAAATCAATGCCACATGCAGATACACTGCCACAATTTCTGATGAGAAGGGGATGGGATACAAGCTACTAGCATAGCTAGCATAGGTATTTGGTGGCATTTAGTTTTCAGGTTTATATATGATAATTAAAATGGATGTTCCAGTATTTTACATTTAGAGAGAGAAAGGAAGTTTTCCTCATTGTCCATATTATATTAAATGGTTTATTTGCATAGAAAATACTTTAGTAGGGTGAAATATTTTAATAAAACATAATAATTGCTTCAAAGCCTTTACCAAAATATTACAATAATATAATGTTGAACAACTTGGTTTTTGTATGAAGAGATCTGAATAGGATGCCCATAGTTTCAATCTGATAAGTCTATTGATTGCCTGGTATAATGGTAAGTAACATATCATCAACATATTATAGCACCCAACACAGTAAATTCTGAAATAACTATTAGTCCCCTGACTCTTAATTTCTAAAAATTCCTACTTCAGAGCTTTTACTATATATGCTGAAATCATGGTGCAGTTTAAAAATATTTTTATTCGTTTTACATAGGTTCCATATAACCTAACATTTAAAGTAGAGATGAACCTCAATTTGCATAACAAATATGCTTCTGAGAAGTTATAAATTGAATGATATTTTAAATGCACTAAGGAAACATTATTTGAAAGCACATTGTGGTGAACTCTTGTAATTCAAGTGTTATGTAAGTTTGTGTTACTTTGGAATGGATTCTATTAAAACAGGAGACTTCTTCATTCTAGCACTGATGAAATAATTCACAGCAGATTATAAACGTTCGATGCAAGTGACTGAAGTGCAGAGTATTTAAGGAGGAAAAGAAACTTTTACCTTTCGAGGATGTTTAAACACTTCGTTGAATCATAAAGGAAAGTTAATGTCAAGTTCAGGTTTATATTTACCCTTCCCAACTTGGAAAATATATCTCTCTTTCCAGTTGGGTTTATATATAGTCCTCCCAAGGCAGGAGGGTTGCCCAAGTGACTTTATTTTAAGGTCTTTTATAATTCTTTTACTGCAGTCCAGACAAAGAATTTTTTTTAAAAAAGCCTTCTCTTCGCACTGGGTGAAAAAATAAAACCATGCATCAGCCTCTGAGATGGCATTTAAAATAGAAAAAAGAATACTTTAAAGATCATTGTTCTCATAATTATTATTTCATCCCCATTTTATTGACTAGATTTATGTTTTTGTTGAAAATAGATTGCAAAATTCTTTAAAACATAAAAACAAGCAATTTTCAGAATTTTTTTTGTAACCAAAGAACTGAAACATATTAACTAATCTGTGCAGCACTGCGATGAAGGACCACAGATTCAGAAAAGATGGCTTTAAAACTCATCTATTGGATCTGTCTACATTTATCTTATCAGTAAAATGTAAGAAGTATGAACAAATTGTAATGGAAACCTGGGGGGCCCTTTTATTTGCAAGTATTTATATAAAAAATTTGTTTATCAAGAAGAATACATCAATCTATCCAATAAATACTCACTTATGTCTACCCCATCACTTGTTAGTCATGGTGAATCACACCATGATGGATACAACATGGTACCTAACATCACAGAACATACAGTCTATCAAGAAAAAGAAAGTGGCCAGGCGCGGTGGCTCACGCTTGTAATCCCTGCACTTTCAGAGGATGAGGTGGGTGGATCACGAGGTCAGGTGTTTGAGACCAGCTTGGCCAACATGATGAAATCCCGTCTCTACTAAAAATACAAAAATTAGCCAGGTGTGGTGGCGCGTGTCTGTAGTCCCAGTTACTCAGGAGGCTAAAGGGTGAGAATTGCTTGAACTCGGGAGACAGAGGTTACAATGAGCCAAGATCGTACCACTGTGCTCCAGCCTGGGCGACAGAGTGACACTCCGTCTCAGGGGAAAAAAAATAAAAAAGGAAAAGAAAGCAGATGTACAGATAAAGTATTACTGCTATTGGGGGATGCAGGTAGAGCGCCAGAGCAGGGAGAAATTGTCTACAACTGTAGGAAATAGGAAATTGCACACAAATGTGTTTGAGAAAGCGTTTGTTGTGGGAAATCATCCTAGGAGTTACATCTCAAAGGTAGACAGGAGGGGTCCTTGGGAGGAAATTCAGATCACATGAGGCCTTGAATGTCAGGCTGAGCAATTTAACTTGAATTTTCTATGCAGTAAGGGAGTTATAGAAGGTTTTAAAGCAGGAGAGGATTATGATACAGTATATGAACACAAGAAGATTAGTCTTACGTGGATGCGTAACATGGAGTAAGAGAAGAGGAAGCTCCTAGGTGAGGAGAAGTGCAGGGGAATTTCACAATCACTAAGGTGTAAGGAAATGAGAACTTGAATAGTAAAAACAAGACCAATGTCAGAAGAATCAGAAGTAGTGAACAGCCAAAAGAAGGGAGGATATTACAGGGAAGGTTGGAGGGAGAAGCTAAAAGGCATGTTGGTATTCATCTCTATGCCTGGGAGAGTGAAGGTAACACTGCATTCATAGAAATGGGAAACACAGGGCTAGAAACAGGTTTGGGAATCAAATGGTAATCTTACAAATTGGTAGTCTTGGCTTACATTCCTTGCACAATGTTTGATATAGGTGTTTCATATTTACAGCAAAAAAAATGATTTTTATAATTTATTATTCAGGCTTTTAGACATTTAGGTGATTTTTAATTTTTTTCTAAAAATTATGTAAGGATTTATTGAATGTGCTAAATTACATTGACAGAATATGGCAATCCCCAAATAATGGAAAATTTATATTCTTTCCCTTCATAGGTATTTGGCTCCAGTCAACTCCCAGAATCACGTCAACTAAACTCTAATTTAAGAAAATAATGAAAGAGTGTAAATCACATTACACTTTTTGAAACTTCATAATCTATATGCTCTGGTCCCTCATTTTAGAGTTATTTGAAAAAGTTTGTTACAGAGTACACAGAATAAGTTTATGATATGTGAGTATATGATGGACTTGGGAGATCTTTCATTACAACAAAGTCTCCACTGTTTTTCTGAAAAGGGGCTCATTTTGGCTATTCTGAAATGTTTTGATGAGTGGAGGATGGAATATTGATTATAAATGTAACATTGGGTTGCAAGTAGAATTATCCATAAATTTGCTGTATCATAAATGCTACTGCAGTCGGTCTAAACAGTGGACATGAATTTATGTGTTACTAGGTACAAAATGGTGAAAAAATACTATATATCCCGTTGATTGGCAAACGCCCAAGAAGCTCGTTAAAAGGGTTGGCTAAGCATATTTGTGAAGATAAATATTTTTAAGTGTCCCTCAGAGTAACTTCAACATAACTAAGTAAATCAGAAGAATTAGGATTCTGTTTACTCCTCTTTAAATTTGCTAAAACACAGGTCAATGATTATTGATCTTGATTGGCTGTCTCTGCTCTTTTTCTTACCTTTCCTTTTATTCTTCTTATCTTTTTTACCATCCTAAATTATGACTTTCCTAACCTCATCCCTGATCCATAAACCATGAACTACTGTTCAATGGGTCTACGTTGAACCACTGGGCAATGCTCTCTGAGCCACAGGACTAAAATTTACAGGATTCTCTAAGTAATCTTGCAGTGTTAAGAGGGTGCCTGACTGATCAATGAGATTTTATGATAACTGATTCAAGTCTCCTATATGTTCAGCTGATCCTGGAACATCTTTGTTTGGAGTTCCTGAGAGGTTACAGCTGTTTCACACTTAACTTCATGGGGAGAATATGGAAACATGGACATATGCTTGATAAATATCCTTTAAGTAACCACAGATCACTTAGTCACTTTGGAATCTTTAATTAGTGCTCTATTATTAAGGAAAAAGCCCTACTTCTTAAGTCCTTGACTTTTTTGTGTTAACCTTCAAGAAATGAAAACAATAACTACAAATCCCATCCTAAGCTGAAAAGCTTAAAACTACTCTTGTATTGAGTAAAACTCAATGTGTTTCATAGATAATGTGATAATGTATTTCACTGATGAAATGTGGTTGATCTTACCAAGCATAATTCAATGAATGTATTGCCATTTTTCTACTGTTTCAATTATATTTTAACATTGGAAGAAAAGTGGAAGACTTAGTCAGTTCTGCCATGAGTAAAACTTAATTTCATTTAATTCCATTGCATTCCATTAAATTGGGTGAAAAAATTTATACTGTCATTTATTCCCATTCTTAATCATTAGAATGCAATGAAACGTATCAGTCTACTTAAGAGACCATTTGGTTATGAATTAAATCCAAAATTACAATTAGAAAATAGTACAGAAGAATATTTTAAAAGTTTAGTATAAAATCAGCAAAAAGAAAATGATAAAGCAGTGACAGTTGGAGGTTTGATTTTTTCTTTTGTTCTTCCCCTGAAAATAATCTCGAATTCTTTCACAATGCAGTGTAGTACATTCTGGAAGTAATAAACATCACACTATTTAGCTATTACTTAAGCAGCATATAAAAATAATTACACTTGGATTTAGACACAGGTTGAAGAAAATAATGGGATTATTGCTACCACATATAATTTATAAATTAATTTTTAATTTTTAGGTAATTGCGGATTCGCACACAGTATAAGATGTAATATGCAGAGATCACAATACCGTGTACTCAGCTTTCGCCAGTGGTAACATCTTACGATACCGTAATACACTCTCACTCTCAGGATATTCACACGTGATACACGCAAGTTAGAGAACATTCCCGTTACCACAAACATCTCTCGTGCACTGTTATTGACACCTACCTTTCCCTCCTGCCTGCATTCCCCCTTAATTCCAGACAGCCTACATACTATGTTTATATCTATAATATTTTCATTTCAAAAATGTTGTATAAATTGAATCATATATGTAACTTTTTGGACTGGCCTTTTTACTCGGTCTAATTTTTTGGAGATTCATCCAGACTGTGGCATGTATCAGTAGTTTATTCCTTTTTATTGCTGAGTGTGCAATACATGGTATGAATATTACATAGTTCAACCATTGCCTCATGAAGAACATCTGGGTTGTTTCCAGGCTATTACATATAAAGCTGTTGTGAACAATTGTGCTCATGTCTTTGGGTGAACATGTTTTTATTTCTCTGAGAGAAACGTCCAGGAGAATAATTGCCAGGTTGTAGGAGAGTTGTTGCGTGTATAGATTTTTCAGAACCTACAAACAATTTTTCAGAGTGGGTGAACCATTTCATACTCCCATCTACAAAATAGGTGTGATTTGGTGGTTTCTCTGCATTCTTCCCAGGATTTTGTCTTGTAACTTTCTTTTTAACAGTTCTGATAAATTAGATATTTCATTATGATTTTAATTTAAATTTTCCAAGGGACTAATAATATTGAACATCTTTTCTTGGACTTATTTGCCGTCTGTGTATTCTCTTTAATGACATATCTCCTTATCTCTTTTACCCACTTTATAATTGAATTGTTGGTGTTTTGTTTTGTTTTTTTTCTACTGTTAAATTTGAGAGTTTTAATATATTCTAGTCTTTGTCAAATATGTGGTTTGCAAATATTTTCTCCCAGTCTGTAATTTGTCATTTTGTCTTTGTAACAGGGCATTTTGCAGTACAAAAGTTTTTAATTTTGATGAAAGTACAATTTGTCAGTTTTTTTCTATTTTTGGATGATGCTTTTAGTGTAAAATCTAAGAACTCTTTACTTAGTCTTAGATCCTGAAGATTTTCTCCTACTGTTTTCTCAAAGTGTTACAGTTTTACTTTTTGCATTTAAGTACGTGATCCAATCTATTTTGAGTTTATAGCATATGAGACTTGGGTTTGGGTTCTCTCTCTCTCTCTCTCTCCTTCTCCCTCTCTTTTACTTCTGAATATCCAGTTGCTCCAGCATCATTTGTCAAAAAGGCTACCTTTTCTCTATGGAATTGCTTTTGCGTCTTTGTCAAAAATTAATTGGGCATATTCGTGTGGGTCTATTTCTGGGATCTCTGTTCTCTTTCACTGATTTTTGTGTCTATCTTCTGCCAGTACCACATCATCTTAATTATTGAAGCTGTAAGTCTTAAAATCTAGTAGGTCAATTTTTAATTCAAAATGATTTTAGCTTTCTTGGTTCTTTTGCCTTTTGATACACATTTAAAAATCAACTCGTCTCTGTCTATAAAAATACCTTTCTAGGATCTTGGTAAGATTGCCTATTGATTTAGAGAGAATTGACACCTTTGCTATGTTTAGTCTTTCATCCCAGGAACATGCTATACCTATCCATTTATTTCAATTTTCTTTGATTTCCTCTATTGGTCTTTTGTTTTCAACATACAAATCTTATACATATTTTATTAGATTAACACTTACATATTATTTCTTTGAGCAATTTTAAATTGTACAGTAAATTATATTTTATTTTAAATATTTGTGTTAATTGCTAGTGTATAGAAATACAACTGATTTTTGTATATTTATCTCATATCCTGAAACCTTCCTGAGCTTATTTATAAGTTCCAGAATTCTTTTATTGGTGTTCTTTGTTTTTGTTCATTTTGGATTTTTTGTTGATTTTGGGGATTTTTATTTAGATGATTATGTCATTTGCAAATAAAGACTGTTTTATTTCTCCCTATCCAATGTGAAAACTTTCTATTGCTTTCTTGACTTAGCTAAAACTTCCAGCATTGTTTTGATGAACAGTAGCGAGAGTGGACACCCTTGCCTTCTTTCTAGTCACAGGGAGAAAATTCAATCTTTCCCTGTTAAGTATAATGCTAACTGTATGTTTTTATGCAGGTACTCTTTATTAAGTCAAGGAAGTTTCTCTGTATTTCGATTTTTCTGACAGTTTTCTTTTCTTCGAAATAGGTGTTACGTTTTGCCAAAATTCATGTTTATTTTCCTTCTTTCATATGTCAATATGGTGGGCTACAATGATTTTTGATTACTGAACCAGCCTTATGATCTTACCATAAACCACACTTAGTCATGGTGCATAATTCTTTTCATATGTTGCTGAATTTATTTGGTAATATTTTGCTAATGATCGTTGTGTCTGTATTAATGAGGGATATTGGTCTGTAATTTTCTGCTTGTACTGTCTTTGTCTGGTTTTGGTGGTAATACTAGCTTTATGGAATGAATTGAGAAGTGTTCTCTCCTTTCTATTTTTCTGAAAGCTATCGTTTAGAATTGGCATTAATGTTATTTAAACATTTGGTAGCCTTCTGCAGTAAATTCACTGAAGTCTGGAGATTTATGTTTTGAGAATTTTTAAAAATTACAATTTCAATTTTCTTAATAGTTAAAGAGCTCTTCAAATTATTTCATATTGTTTCTTGTAGCCATTTGTGTTTTTTTCAGAGGATTGTTCCATTTTGTCTAAGTGGTATCCAACCATTTTGGCAACAAGGACTGGTTTCATGGAAGATAATTTTTTAATGGACAGGGGCAGAGGGTGACAGGATGGTTTCAGGATGAAACTGTTCCACCTCAGATCATCAGGCATTAGTTAGATAGTCATAAGGAGTGCACAACTTAGATCCTTCACATGTGCAGTTCACAATATGGTTTGTGCTCCTGTGAGAATCTAAGTCTGCCGCTGATCTGACAGGATATGGAGCTCAGGTGGTAATATGGTTTGGCTGTGTCCCCACCCAGAATCTCATCTTGAATTGTAATCAGAATTGTAATCCCCATGTGTTGGGGGAGGGACCTTGTGGGATGTGATTAGAACATGTGGGCGTTTCCCCCATGCTGTTCTGATGATAGCGAGTGAGTTCTCTCATGAGGGGCTTTCTCCCCCTTCTCTTTGTACTTCCCTTTCCTGCCGCCCTGTGAAGAGGTGCATTTCACCATGATTGTAAGTTTTCTGAGGGCTCCCCAGACATGTGGAACTGTGAGTCAAATAAATCTATTTTCTTTATAAATTACCCAATTTTGGGTATTTATAGTAGCATTGGAATAGATTAATACAGCAAATTGGCACCAGGTAGTGGGGCACTGCTGTAAAGATACCCAAAATTGTGGAAATGACTTTGGAACTGGTTAATAGCCAGTTAACCAGGAGAGGAGGTCTCAGAAGAACACAGGAAAATGTGGGAAAGTTTGGAACTTCCTAGAGACTTGTTGAAGTCTTTGGAATGACTTCAACTCATCTCGAATGGTCAGAGGAATGGACAATTAAGTTCAAGCTGAGGTGGCCTCAGATGGAGATGAGGAACTTGTTGGGAGCTGGAATAAAGGTGACTCTTGTTCTTCTTTAGCAAAAAGACTGGTGGCATTTTTCCCCTGTCCTGGAGATCTGTGGAACTTTGAACTTAAGAGAGATGATTTAGGGTATTTGGCAGAAGAAATTTCTAAGCAATAAAGCATTCAAGAGCATAAAAGTTGGAATCAGAGCATAAAAGTTGGGAAAATTTGCAGTCTGACAATGCAATAGAAAAGAAAAACCCATTTTCTGGGGAGAAACTCAAGCCTGCTGCAGAAATTTGCATAAGTAACCAGGAGCTGAATGTTAATCACCAAGACAATGGGGAAAAATGTCACCAGGGCATGTCAGAGACCTTCAGTGTAGACCCTCCCATCACAGGCCTAAATGCCTACAGGGGAAAAATGGTTTCACAGGCCCCACTGCTCTATGCAGCCTTGGGACATGGTGCTGTGCATCCCAGCTGCTTCTGTCCTAGCCGTGGCTAAAAGGGGCCAACATATAGCTCTGACCATTGCTTCAGAGGCTGCGAGCCCCAAGCTTTGGTGCCTTACATGTGGTGTTGAGCTTATGAGTACACAGAAGTCAACAATTGAGGTTTTGGAACCTCTGCCTAGATTTCAGAGCATGTATGGACATACCTGGATGTCCAGGCAGAAGTTTGCCACGAGTGGAACCCTCAATGAGAACCTCTGCTAGGGCAGTGGGGAAGGGAAATGTGGGGTTGGAGCCCCCACAGAGAGTCTTCACTGTGGCACTGCCTGTTGGAGCTGTGAGAAGAGGGCCACTGTCCTCCAGACCGCAGAATGGTAGATCCACCAACAGTTTGCACTGTGTGCCTGGAAAATTGCAGACACTCAATGTCAGGCCATGAAAGGAGCTGGAAGGAGGACTTTACCCTGCAAAGCAAAGCCACAGGGGCAGAGCTGCCCAAGGCCATGAAGCCCACTTCTTGCATCAGTGTGACCTGGATGTGAGACATAAAGTCAAAGGAGATAATTTTGGAACTTTAAGATTTAATGATTGCCCTATTAGGGCATGGGGCCTGTAGCCCCTTTGTTTTGGCTAATTTCTCCCATTTGGAATGGATGTATTTGCCAGATTTCTGTATCTTCATTGTATCTGGGGAGTAACTAACTTGCTTTTGATTTTACAGGCTCATAGGTGGAAGGGTTAATGCTAGAATGAGTTAAGACTTTGTGGGACTGTTGGGAGAGCATGATTGTGTTTTGAAATGTGAGGACATGAGGTTTGGGAGGGGCTGGGGCAGAATGATATGGTTTGGCTGTCTCTCCACTCAAAATCTCATCTTGAATTGTAATCCAAATTGTAATCCCCACATGCTGGGGAGAGCTGTAGTGAATATCAGGCTCAGATGTAACAGAGGCAATCTAGCTTGTTCTACTAGCTCTGTTGTACAACATCCTTGCTGAGATTGTGCCTAGCTAGCACCATTACAATGTGCTAGACTGGAGTAATGAAGTGCATGAATGGATCTGAGTGGTACAGAGGGTAGATTGTATTTTATCCCTCAAAATTCTCCTGGCTCCACCTCTTACCCTAGCTACTCTACTGGCTTTGATGAGCCTAGCAATCATCCAGTGCTTTCGCTTGAGCCACTCAACTCACCTCTTGGCTCCTGCCATGATCTTCTCTGATGCCTTTTCAGGACATGTTCTTGAGAAGCCACTTTGCACTCATTTGTGTGCAATCCAAAAATGGGAAAACTACCACCTGTCGGACTCCTCTTAACCTCTTTTGTCTCCTGACCAGGCAGTTTTGTGATGTGTTTTCAAAGTCTCCTCAGTATTCACCGGGAGATCAAGCACCAGCTTCCCATAGCATTTTCCAAGCAGATAAAATATTTTTGTGATGGTTTTCCTCTTCTTCCCTGTTTTATTCCTCAACATGTACTTCTCCCTGGGACCGCATTCCTATGTGAACAAGTACAAGCAAATATTTGCATTAGACCCTGCTTTGGGAGTAACCAGGCTCAAAAAGAAAAGCCATATGATGATGGCTTTAAAGTGAGAAACCTCATTGCAAAATGGAGATTTTATCTTTCATAATTGTATACATTCTTTTTAACGTAAGATAAAAAATAAATAAACATTAAAAAATCATATTTGAACTCCTAGACTCCCAAGAAACTATGAACCACAATTTGAGAAGCAATGGTGTCAGATCTCTTTTTTAAGGAGAATTATCAGCAGTTTCATAGAACCTATGGAATGACCAATAACCTATACTATGGGTTAGGAGTTGGTCATTTGTCACAATGTAGCTGCAAAGTGCACATTTGGGCACAATATCCATAGTTCAATTGCTAGGGGAAAAGAAGAAAGTGGCCATTGGATAGGAAACTAGAATGCTCTGACATTGGGACATAAATGATTGCTGTTAATAGATTCAAGTTTTTCCAGAATTTTGTTAGTAAATATTCATTCTTACTCTGAACCAGAAATAGCCAAATGTACTGGACTGGTTAATACTCTGTGTTAATGGCCTACATATTATGAATATTGTTTAAAAATAAATATGAGTTTATATTTAAAATTAATATAGTTTCGGCCAGGCGCGGTGGCTCATGACTGTAATCCCAGCACTTTGAGAGGCCAAGGCGGGCGGATCACGAGGTCAGGAGGTCGAGACCATCCTGGCTAACCCGGTGAAACCCCGTCTCTACTAAAAATACAAAAAATTAGCCAGGCACGGTGGCGGGCGCCTGTAGTCCCAGCTACTTGGGAGGCTGAGGCAGGAGAATGGCGTGAATCTGGGAGGCGGAGCTTGCAGTGAGCCGAGATCATGCCACTGCACTCCCGCCTGGGCGACAGAGCAAGACTCCGTCTCAAAAAAAAAAAAAAAAAAAAAAATTAATATGGTTTCTACACGTCCTTATTTGACTTTCAGCAAAGGTAATGCTGGCTCTTAGATTTTAGCAATTTACTTGTTGTTAAATGTGGCAGCATGATGTTTCAATATTAGAAAATAGGGGGAAAAATTAAAAAGTCTTTTGTGGATTTGTGGGTTTTCATTAAGTAAGCTAAGAATGTATTTTTCCATTGGTTATTATTGGTCATTGTTAAAGCAATTGAATTATTATACTCTTATCCATCATTGTAACATTTGGATTTGTGGAGAACATAATCAGACAATAGATAAATATGAATTTTTAAGAGGAAAATCAAGTCTACGAATAAGTAAAAGAACAATCACCTGATTGTTATGAACCATCTGAATATAGTTTTCTAGGAATTCTTTACTCTGAACAGACAAAAAACAAAATGACTCCCACTGGGTAAGGAAAAAAGTAATAAGATCTAAATCTTAATCAAATGTTGTTCAGATCTCTATAGCTGGGGGCTGGCTTTACAGGAACATTCAGAAAGCTGTATGTGTGTGTGTGTTTCAGGTCTCCATGTTACATTAGGACCTTGTGCAGGATACAATTACCCTCAATAATTTCATATTGTTTAACTAGCAATTCAAAGCCAGCAACAAATATTTTTGTCCTCTTTCCAAATAAAGAATAATATCTTCATTGACTAACAAAAGAGATTCTGCTGAGCATGGATTATGCCTTTAGGCTCTAGGATGATGCCTTTTTAGTGTCTATATGCAAACTTTAGTTGAAATTATGACCCTAATTGACAGGATTTTTAAATTGAGCACCCACGGGCCACGTTGCTACATAGTACATCGTCATTTTCTTCTACATTGAATTAATTTTCAATCAACATTGTTAAAAAAAAGAACAAGAGTAGAAACTGGCTACCAATACTCTAAAGCTATTTCAAATCCCGAAGCACAAAGCTTAATTAAGAACCAATTAATATAGAGAGTATACGTCAAAAGAAGATAAGGAAGATGTGATGAGGTCAGGGTAAAAGTCGTTTCTGTTTGCTTTTGAAGCTTAGATATATCTCAATTGTAAAACAGAGGAGGAAATAAACCATTTAACTTGCTGAATCTGCTTTATTTTAAAAAATAGAAATAAAATTTACCTTTGAGGTTACTGACCCATAATCTTATTAGAGAAGAAAAAGCATCAGAAGGATTCATAAGGCACTTCTTGTAATTTCTTAGGGAATCAGGGTAGTGTTTGAATTATTAGGATCAATTTATTGTGGCATGTGATGTTGTTTTGCTGAGACAGAACCACTTTTGCCACGTGAACGTGGAATTAGATGTTGTTGCCACCAAAATTCTTTCAAGTTTAGCAAGTTCATACTTTTATTTTTCAGTAATGGGTCAATTCTGTCTTCATAATGATCCATTTAAACTGCTATGAAACCTGAAGCTTTGTTCTGAGTTGTGATGTCCTGATAGCCTTCACTTGAGGGTGAATGCATAACTTTCATGTTAAGTGCACCTCAGTTTTTATCTTTCTAATCTATGACGTGGAAGGTGGAAATATATACTGTCGATGAGGTCTTAATGCTGACAAAAATGGAAATCAAATGAGTATGGTTAATTAGAAGTCAGGTGAATAAGTATTTTAAGGAATTGGAAGTGATTAACTGTATTATCTAGTGTCTTCATTTATTTGAGCTGCTATAACAAAATACCATAGTCTGGGTAACATAAGCAATAGAAATTTATGTATCACAGCTCTGGGGATTGGGAAATCCAAGATCAAGGTGCCAGCAGAGTCAGTGTCTGGCAAAGCTCACTCTCTGCCTCAAAGATGGTGCCTTGTTGCTCTGTTCTCACATAGCAGAGGGTATAGCGGGGCTCTGGAGCTTCCTCAAGCTTCTTATATACAGTTAGTAATCTCATCCATGAGGGCAGAGCTTTCATGACCTAATCACTTCCTAAAGGTCCACTCTTTAATACTATTACATTGGGGGTTAGGTTTTAACATATTAATTTTGAGGGAAAACCAATATGCACACCATAGCATAGCTGAGAATTAGCTACTGAGTTTACAATGTGAAGGTCATTGTTGACCTTAAGCAGTTTTGATAGAGTAAGAAGGATGGAGGGATAAAACTTGAGAGAAATGGATATAATAGAGATTAACAAGAGACTAGGAACAACTCCTTTGGGGAATTTGCAGTAAAAAGAGGCATAACCAGCCGGGCGTGGTGGCTCACGCCTGTAATCCCAGCACTTTGGGAGTCCGAGGCAGGTGGATCACGAGGTCAGGAGTTCGAGATCAGCCTGACCAACATAGTGAAACCCTGTCTCTACTAAAAATACAAAAATTAGCTGGGCTTGGTGGCATGCACCTGTAGTCCCAGCTACATGGGACACTGAGGAAAGAGAATCGCTTGAACCCGGGAGGTGGAGGTTGCAGTGAGCCAAGATTGTGCCACTGCACTCCAGCCTGGGCAACAGAGTGAGACTCCATCTCAACAAAAAAAAAAAAAAAAGAGAGAGAGAGAGAGAGGAGTAACCTGTAGTAATCAAAACAATATGGTACTGGCATAAAGAGAGACATATAGACCAATGAAACAAGATAGAAAGCCCAGAAATAAGACCACAAATATAGGGTCTTTCTAAGAGGATGCCAAAAATATAAAATGGGGAATGTCTTTTCAATAAAAGGTAACTGGATAAGAGAAAGAGGTGATAGTTGAATCGGGGATTGGGAGCAGATCGTTTTTAAAATATGGTATAATGTGTTCTTTGGAGAAATGTTGCTTCAAGTCTTTAGCTCATTTTAATTGGGTTAGTAGTTTTATGTTTGCTACTGAATTGTAAGCATTTGTTATTTATTTTGGAGATTAACTTTTTATCAGATATGTATGGTTTGCAAATATTTTCTCCCATTCCATAGATTGCCTTTTTATTCTGTTGATTGTTTCTTTCACTGTACAGAATCTTTTTAGTTTGACCTAAGTTCAACTTTATTATTATATTTGCTGTCTGTGCTTTGGTGGTATATCCATGAAATTATTGTCAAGAGAAATGTCATGACCATTCTGTGTTTTTTGAGAAGATTTATAGTCCTACATTTAAAGTCTTTAAGCCATTTCGAGTTGATTTTTGTATATGGTGTAAGATAGAAGTCCAATTTCATTCTTTTTCATATAGATATCCAGTTTTCCCAACACCCTTTGTTAAAGAGATGTTCCCAATTTTATATTCTCACCACCCTTTTAGAAGACCAGTTGTCCATATATTTGTGGTTTTCTTTCTGGATATTTTATTTTGTTCTGTTGGTCTACATGTCTGTCATTATGCCAGTACTATATCATTTTCATTAATGATATAGGTTTGTAATGAATTTTAATATCAGGAATTGTGATGCTTCCAGAATACATACAAATAGCCAATAGATACATAAAAATTCTTAATGTCACTAATAATTAGGGAAATGTAAATCAAAACCACAATGAATTATCCACTCACACCTGTTAGGATAACTAGAATCAAAAGTAAAACCAAAAAACAAGTGTTGGCAAGGCTGTGGAGAAATTGAAACACTTGCACACTGTTGATGGGAATGAATAGTATGGCGGTTTATCAGAAAATAAAAAATAGAGCTATCGTATAATCCAGAAATTCCACTTCTGGGCATTTATCCAAAATAATCGAAGTCAGAATGTCAAAGAGATATAAGCACTCCTGTGTTCATTGCAGCATTATTCACAATAGCCAAAATGTGGAAACAATCTAAATGTCTATTGACAAATGGATGGATAAAGAAAATGTGGTATACACATTCAATTGAATACATTGAACCTTAAAAAGGGAGGAAATCCTGCAAAATGTGACAACTTGGATGAATCTCGAGGACATTATGCTAAGTGAAATAAGTCAGTCACAGGAAGACAAATACTGCATGATTCCGTTTAGATGAGGTGTTTAAAATAGTCAATTTTTTTTTTTTTTGAGACGGAGTCTCGCTCTGTCGCCCGGGCTGGAGTGCAGTGGCCGGATCTCAGCTCACTGCAAGCTCCACCTCCCGGGTTCACGCCATTCTCCTGCCCCAGCCTCCCGAGTAGCTGGGACTACAGGCGCCCGCCACTTCGCCCGGCTAGTTTTTTGTATTTTTTAGTAGAGACGGGGTTTCACCATGTTAGCCAGGATGGTCTCGATCTCCTGACCTCGTGATCCGCCCGTCTCGGCCTCCCAAAGTGCTGGGATTACAGGCTTGAGCTACCGCGCCCGGCCAAATAGTCAAATTTATAGAATCAAAGAGCAGCATGGTGATTGTTGTGAGGGACAGAGAATGGGAAATTATGAATCAATGCGTATTAGTTTCAGTGAAGCAAGATGAATGATCTCTCTAGAGATCCACTGTACAACGTTGTAACTATAGTAAAAACTAATGTATTACACACTTAAAAATTTAAGAAGGTAGATTTCATGTCAAATGTTATTTTCCATAATAATAATAATAAATGAGAATAATGGCATGTTTGTACATTAATCAGAATGATTCAGTGGAGAGGAAAAACCCGACGATGCAGGGAAGAGGGAGGCTTGGATACTTGGACCAGTGACCTTGGATGAGCCTGAGGGGAGGGTCTGTCGCATACAAATGAAAAGGTTGGCTCCAGATAGGCACAAGGATCGTTTGCCCATGGTAGCAGAAGGAAAAGCAAGGATACTGTGCTCTGATTGCTTGCTTCAATGTCTCAGTAAAATCTCAAGTAAGCTCATCGGCGGACAGTAGGATGGAAGAAGTTGTATTAGTGTGTTGAAAGTCAAAGACATTTCTCTATTAAGGGTTTAATTGATTTTTGTTGTCATCGATTATTGCAATGGTTGGCAACTTTTTCTGGGAAGAATCACATATTTTAGGCTTTGTGGTCCCTGTAGTCTTTATGGTAACTACTTGATGTTACCATTGTAGTAGAAATCTTCTATGGACAATATGTAAACTGGAGTTGCCATAGAACTATACATAAACTGACAGTTTTCCTCCTCGCTTCTTAAAGACCAGGCTCGAATGCCTTTGCCTCATTGAAGTGTTGGATGATTTTCTTGGGCGTAATCAGTCAGGATTCTTTCTGTGGTCCTGGATCCTCTGTTGAACATCTTTCTTCCACATTCTTCACACTGTACTGTAAGTGCTGGAGCTACATTGCCTTGGTTCAAGAGAGCCGAGTATTAAATTTTCTGGAATTCTTTAAGTCAGTTAATGTAACATCAGTAGCTTGAAATCAAACAAATTGGCAAACCCTACAAGTAAAGGTTTCCCTCACTCCAAAGTGCCAGTTATTAAACATCAATTTGCCAGATCACTCACTATAATAAATTTGTTTGCATTACCATCCCTTTCGCTAGTACCAATTTCTCAAGAATACGGACCACGTTCAATTAATGTTTCCATCTTCTCCACCTACAGAACTATGGGGATGTTGTCAATGCTGAAAACTATTAGAGAAAATTTTGAATGTTTTACTTTTTTACCTAATTAAATCATTCAAATCCAGAACATTTCTTCCAGTTTGATAATCTGTCCAAAAGTCAATAAAATGTACAAACCAATGCATAAGAGGCCTAAAGAAGACATTAGGTGTTTGTGAGATGAACCTCATATTAGATTGGACCTCAGTCTATCACAGTTTTCACTGAATTGACTCTGGTTTCAATCTCCAGTCACTCAACCTACTCTATCACCTTTGGCCTGGACAAGCACTGTGCCTCATATGTGATGGTAAGATTCATAGTTTGTAAGAGCACAGGGTTGGAGCCAGGCTACCTCCTGACAGTGGGCAAGTTATGAAACATGTATGTTCTCATCTGTAGAAGGGAGTAAAAATAGTATATACCTTGTAGAGTTGCTGTATGGATTAAATAAATTAATCCTTGCAATGCACTTAGAGCAATGTCTTAGCGATGTTAGGGCTAGTTCTCATTATTAACCAATCTCACAGGTGTCTCCTCTTGCCTGTCTAAAAATCCATTCTCCCCCAAACATCCGGAGTGACCTTTAAGAAACAGAAATCTAATCGCATTGTCTCCTTGCTTGAAAAACCACCAGTGATTTTTTTAATGCTGGAAATAAAAATCAGTCTCCTTTTCATGGTCTCTACTCCTGTCATGATCTGCCCCTGTGGTTCCTTCTTGCTCTCATCTCATGCCAGGCTCACCTGGTTTCACTAAACTTCACCCATATGGTCTCCTTCTGCTCCCTGGGTGTGCCAGCTTTCATCCTACCCTTGCCCCCACTCTTCCCTCTGCCTGGAATAGTTTTCTCCTAGTTCTTCCTGTGATTCCTTTGTGTTATTCAGGTCTTGGTTCAGATATCGCCTCTTCATTAGGTCTCTCCTGAACACTCATTCCAAAGGAGCTCAACCCACTCTCATTACACCTTATCTCACCCTCCTCTTTTATGGTCTTTGTATCACTTGTCCACATATGAAATTGTTGTATTAATTTATCTTTTTATTTGCTTGCTTTGTTTTTATTCCAAATGGATATAAACTCTGGAGAGTATGGATATTGTCTGTATTTTTCACTTCTGAATCTCTAGTTCCTAGATCAGCAGGTCCTCAAAACATTATCATTGATTCACTAAATGACATGAAGAATGGATATATCTTCTTGTTGCTCTACTTTGGAAACCCAGTTGATCCCTTGTCCTATTTCTGAATGGAATCATTGTCATCCATTGTAGAATCCAGAAAGCTAAGGGTCATCCTTAACTTGTCCTTATCCATCATCCCCCTAATGTACTTCTTACCTTCAGTCCATTCTGCTTCCAAAATTGCACATGAATCCCTCTACTTCTTCCTATCTAGAATCATTGTTATGTATTTGTTTTTCTAACTGGTCTTTGTTTCTTTTTCATTCTTTTTTTTTTTTTTTTTGAGATGAAATCTTGCTCTGCTGCCCAGGCTGGAGTGCAATGGCGTGATCTTAGCTCACTGCAACCTCCACCTCCTGGGTTCAAGCAATTCTCCTGCCTCAGCTTCCCAAGTAGCTGGGATTACAGGTTCCCACCACCATGCCCAGCTAATTTTTTTGTATTTTTAGTAGAGACAGGGTTTCACCATGTTGACCAGGCTGGCCTTGAACTCCTGACCTCAGGTGATCCTCCCTCTTCCAAAGTGCTGGGATTACAAACATGACCCACCACGCCCAACCTGGCCATTGTTTCTTATGCTCAGCTTCAAACTCTTTGCTTCACTACGGTTAGATTAAACTTGCCAAATTGCAATCTGATTGTGTCCCTTCATTGCTTAAAACCCAGTAACGTGAAAACAGTCACGTGGAGTGGGAGACATTATGAATGCACAATCTAGCCCCATATCTTTCGTGTTCATCAGCATGTCTGAAGTTGGGGGCAGTTTCTCGAAAGCCAGTGTGTTCCTATGTGAGTTCAATGATCTCTCTTTGTCTCTATATCAGGACTTTACACCATGGAGCTGCTCATCGCTCAATGTGGCTTCCCTGGGGCAACTCTCACACAATGGAGGATGGCATCCATGGATAGATGAGTCAGCCTCTCCCACCACCCCAGCCTCCCAGGCTTCAGTGGGATTCTTCTTAGACCCTTGAGGCCACTGGAGGCCACGACTACACATGGTACCTCAGAGGGATGCCATGTAGGCGTGTAGGGTTGAGGTCCATTGCCAATAGTCATGACCAGCTCAATAACACACTGTTCTTTGTTTTGTTTGATCTTCTTTCCTTATCTCTCTTTTACCTCTTCCTTGCTTGTGCATTCTGAAACTAACTCTTAAATAAATGACCTGTATCCAAGGCCTGTCTTGTATTTCACTCTTGGGAAAACACAAGCTAGGATACATGACTTAAAACATGCCTTGTCATCTGGTCTTTACTTCCCTCTCCAGCTTATTTTCCTCAGTCAACAACCACTTCCTACCCACATCAACCTTGTTTTGAGGCCACACTAATTTCCTGAGTACATCATGCTCTTTCTTACTTTCTATGTCTTCGTGTACTTTTGGCTGCAACCTAAATGCGACCGCAATCCCCCAGTGCATAACCACGTGCCATGTTCCAACAGGTGTTCGATGATTGCTCCTTCAAGTAATTGGAGTCTGAAATTTATTCCTGCTCATGTAATTCCACAGAGAAGTCTTAAACTATTTTAGTTTATTTTTATACAGTGGGTTGTGGGAATATTGCTAAAATTCGGAGAAGATATATAAGCAGAAATACATATAGTAATTTTAAAATTCCGAATTTATGTTTTTCTTATTTTTAATGGCCTTTGAGTTAACCAGGTGCAAACAATCTACTATTTTCATTTGGAAACAATGGAACATCCAGCTGTCCAGAGAATACATTTGTGTGAATTGCATGATTTTAAAAATGTAAGCCAATATTAGCTTAAAATTTTCTTTTTACAGTAAGTGAAGTTCTTTTTATGAAGGACTGTCACATGATTACTTTTATTATATCTTTTTTTTTTTTTTTTTCCTGAAAAATGTTCCCTGGAAGTAGCATTTTCTCAGTTCTAAATAAACTTTTAAGTTATACCAGCAAGAGCCAAAGTGATGACAGAATTAAACTCATTATGCTTTTATTTTACTCTGATACTCTTGACAAGAGATACAGCTCATTCTGAACATATAATTAGGGCATTTGAGGTAATCTATGCTTTAATAAGATTTGAGATGATAAATGCCAGTTACAACAAACATGTTACTACTCTTTTCACTGTTATTCCTTTTCTCTCTATAGTCACTCACCAAAAACTTGGATTTCTTCTTTCTATATTGTTTTAATTTTTATAAAACCAACAAAATCCAGAATTCTTAAATATCACAGGCCAGTGATATTTATTGGCCTGAAAACATTTGAAAGAACAGGTGGTCTTCTTGCTACAGGGTCCAAATCCACTATCAACATGATTTATACGATATAGTCAAATATTTCATATAGAAGTGAATTTCCATTTTCATAGTCACATCTTTACAATTTAAATCTGAATAATTCTCACTTACTGTTCAGAGCCCAAATAAATTTTCCACAGTTGCCCATACCACTGCAGCATGCCTGCGTTTCCATGCACCGTGTGCTTCTCCCTCACAATCTATTTTAGACATTGGTAATTATGTCTTTAACATACAATTGTGCACTACCTGACAATGTTTTAGTCAACGTTGGACTGCAGGTATGACCGTAGTTGCATAACATTATAATGAAGCTGAAAAATTCCTATTGCCTAGTGACATCTTTTTTTTCCTTTTTTCTTTTACTTTAAGTTCCTGGATACATGAAAATTTCCTACTGCCTAGTGGCATCTTTTTGTTTTTTCTTTTTTCCTTTACTTTAACTTCTGGGATACATGTGCAGAACGTGTAGGCTTGTTGCATAGGTAGACATGTGCCATGGTGGTTTGCTGCACCTATCAACACGTCATCTAGGTTTTAGGCCACACATGCATTAGGTGTTTGTCCTAATCTCCCTCCCCTTGGCCCCCACCCCCCAACAGGCCTCGGGGTGTGATGTTCCCTTCCCTGTGTCCATCTCTTCTCATTGTTTAACTCCCACTTACAAGTGAGAGCATGCGGTGACTGACATGTTGATGATCCTGACCCTGTGTAGGCCTAGGCTGATGTGTGGCTTTGTCTTCATTTTTAACTAACAAAAATATTTAAGAAGTAAAAAAAAAAAATTAATCAAAAATAGAAAAAGTTTACGGAATAAGGATATAAAGAGAAAATATTTTTTTGTAAAGCTATACAACGCATTTGTGTTGTAAGCTAAGTATTATTACGAAACAGTCTAAAAGTTTAAAAAATTAAAAAGTGCACAAAGAGGCTACAGTAAGCTAAGGTTAATTTATTATTGAGGAAATAAAAATATTTAAAAATAAACTTAGTGTAGCCTAAATGTACAGTGTTTATAAAGTCTACAGTAGCATGTAGTAAGGTCCTAGGCCTTCACATTCACTCACCACTCACACATTGACTCACCCAGAGCAACTTCCCGTCCTGTAAGCTCCATTCAGGGGAAGTGCTCTGTGCAGATGTACCATTTAAAAATCTTTTACAAGTGTGAAAGGTATAGATTTTCACTACACCTTTTCTATGCTTAAATACACAATTTCTTATCTTTGTGTTACAATTGTCTACAGTATTCAGCACAGTAACATGCTGTTCAGATTCCTAACCCAGTAGCAACAGGCTCTATCACATAGCCTAGGTATGTAGTAGTCTACACCATCTGGGCTTCTGTAAATATACTCTATGATGCTCCCACAATGACAAAAATCCCTAAGGACACATTTTTCAGAACATATCCCTGTTGCTAAGTGATTCAGAGTGGTTTATCTTCTCCACTTGACTACAAACAAAATGATGATCCAAATTGAATCTGTTTTTTTTTTTTTTTTTTTTTTTTTTTTTTTTACCATCATGTACCTAGCTCTTTAGCACAGCATCTGACACATAGTAGGTACACAAAGATGTTTGGAACTTCCTCCACTATACATCTATATTTATTTTTCCAGCATATGTAGAACTTTAGTTGATTACATCATTCATTTATATTTTTATGCACTTAAATTTACTCAAACATTCATTTATTCTACAAACTTTTATTGAGCTCCTAGTATGTGCCAGTGGATATTAGGCCATATAGTGGTGCCTTAGAAATAAAAGACAGATTATCTTTTCTTTACAAAAGAAGACAGAGAAATATAAGAAAATTAGCCTGGGAAAAACCACCTGGGAAGCTGCTTGAAATGCAAATACTAGGCTCCTCCCCAGGCCTACTGAGGCAGAGACTCCTGAAACCTGTGTTTTAACAAGCCTCCCTGGGATTCCAAGGCCCACACTGTAATGTGAGAGACACCTGGTACAGACACTGCTCTACCCCCTTCCCCAGTGCAGACTTCCTCCATTTGAAAGTACTACCAAGTCCAGAGTAAAAACTAACACAGTTGTAGTTCTGAGGTGCAGGATGCAGTCCCGCAGCTGCATAGCTCAGAGTGGTGCCTTCTTAGATCACTAGCTGACCCCTTTAGGGAAAGCCGGTGCCAGAATAATCCTCCAAGCGTTGTTCTGACCTTCTCCTGGCTTCCTGTGATTTTCCTCTATTGTGTGTCTCCAAAGTCTCATAGATGAACCTACTTAAATTATATGGTATATAGACTTAATTAATGGTAAGGAAAGTAGAATTCACTAGTTTAAAGGGAAAGCAATAGGAATGAGTTTAGTATATATTTTCAGCAAGAAGCATGGAGGTGATAAGTCGGAGACATCAGTCTGAACATATTAAAGGCCATTCTTTTACTCTGTCAATTTCATGGCTATTGACTCTAACTTTAATGCATAGTATCTTGAAAATATGTGACTATAATCAAAATGGAAACAAATGAATCTACATACATCAACACAGATCCTTATTTCCTGAAATATACGGCACCTACATATACTTACACACACATACACATACACACATACACACACCTTGCACCCAAGCACACAGCTATTTTTCTTTAGTATGCAGTGTTCTTTCACAAATATATTAATGAGCTATTTTTAAGGTTTTAAAAATGGTTTGCTTTGTAATGGGTGGCCTAAAAATCTTAGTTTCACTACTCTGGAAATTCTGACTTTTTCCTTATTGTTCAATTGTGGTTTTCCAGAGAGGAAAGTCTTGCTATTTTCCAACATAAAGCAAATAAATTTATCTTATCGTTTGTTATATTTTGTACACCTTCTCAAAAACACATTTGATAGCAGTGCAAATGCTTTTTGAAAATTAAAATAGTAAAAGTACCACAAGGGCTTCAATTAAAAACATCTTGCTTTGCCCTGTGTGAGCTCTTTTCTATTTATCAGGATGTTATTTAAAGTTGGAAAATTAATGTAAATGCTCTCTGGAGAACATAAGTGCTTCCATGTAGCTAGGTGGAATTTCCTAGGAAATTCCAGAGACTATCAATCTATCAATCTGTCATTCAACAAATGTTTCAGAAATGCCAACTGCATGAAAGATGCAGCTTTAGATTCTAGGTGCAATTGGAAGTGACACTTAAATTAAATGGAAAAATACACATGCAGAATTAAGTTACAGTGTTGATAGTGTTAATACCAATGATCATTCCTTTCTGTATAACTTTTTTTGTGAGTTTTTAAAATTAAAATGGAGTTATCTGACAATTAAAAACTGTAAATATTTGAGGTGTGCAATTTCATGATTTGATGGATATATGTATAATCACCATAATGAAGCTCATAATATATCCATTACCTCAGATAGTTTTCTTTCTTTCTTCTTCTTCTTTTTTTTTTTTTTTTTGGTGAGGAGGTGGTGAGAATACTTAAGATATATCCTCTTAGCACTTTTCAAGTTGTATAGCTTACTTAAATTATATTCTTTCAACCTATAAGGCAGGAAGGGAAATAATTATTATCCCCATTTTCAAATAGAGAAGCAGAGGCTGAGGTTTGCAAGTGCCTTATACAAGATCATGCATCCTTACGCTAAGTGCCAAAGTCGTGATGAAGACTAGCTCTTTGGACTCCTAATACAAGACTTGTTTATGATTTCCTGTTGCCCCTTTAAAAAACAAAACAACGAAAGCCCGTCTCTACTAAAAACACAAAGATTAGCCGGGCGAGGTGGCGGCGCCTGTAGTCCCAGCTACTCG
>NW_012103809.1:1946288-1966652 GCF_000951045.1 Mandrillus leucophaeus
TTTTTTTTTTTTTAAGAGCACAGGGCCTTAGACAGTAGATGGCAGTGTGAGATGGGAAATTTAAGTCTTGGCAGCGATATGCTTGAAACCAGCCCAGTAAAAATGGCTTTTTGACTTGGAAGCATTTATGAAATGAACTTTGAGTCGGAGTTTTGTCTGACAGCCAGGATTCCACCCTGCGAGGTGCTGGCAACCCACAGGTGAGGCTGTGTAAGTGCTTTGTTTGAACCGAGGCTGTTGCACTGCTCGGAAGCAAGGTGGGGAGCATTTGAACAAAATCATTGTCACAGAGCCAAGCAAACTGCCACTCAGCTCTCTTGGCACTCCTGTTCCCCCTGGCAAAGTTACAGCCTCTCCCCTTTGCCTTTCTGGGAAATTCATTGTGTTTAAGTCTAATAAGTAGAAGCTTTGATATATCCAAAATGTTGATGCTGCTTCAGATTTTAACTTAATCTTCACTTTCCTTTCTATCCTAAACCCCTTAAAAGTCTGAAGCAGTGAGTGAGGGGGTTTCCAAACTGAAAAGCAAATTAGATTATTCATGGGAGAATTGCTCAGTCAATCTGAAAGCACACTATTCCCCATGGCTTATCAAACGATGGATTCTATTTAGAATCTTTAAGAAATCATGGAAAATAGGACAGTGTTGAAGCTGGTTTGGGTGTCTCTTCAATTAAAGACTGTTGGCGGTGGCAGGATTTGGTATCTATAGTGACCTGGTAAACCTGTATCCCTCTAGAACACCTTATTACACGCAGGTGTATTTTAAGCACAGAATAAGTAGCATAAAACATTTGTTTTACACAATATTTTATTTCATAGAGAAGAGGTTAGAGGATCCTTGCTGAGCATGCAATCATTGAAGAATCAGAATAGGGTGCATAATGAGTGTATCCTAAGGTTGGTAATATTCTGCTTCTTGAACCTATCTGAAAACTACATTCCCTTAATTTTAGGTGTAATTTCTAGACTAGTTAAATCTCAGCTCTTATGTGATATAATATATATTACTTAACCCTCCCTAAGATCTTGTTTTCCCAACTGTAGAATGAGACTAATAAAAGTACTTGCTTCGTAGAACCTGTTATACCATAAGTATTGCCATTACAATACAGCTTGCTATACAACAAATATTAACCATTATTATTACATATATGTTGACGAGTGCAGGCATAGTTTCAAACAAAATTACTTTCTCTCCACTTCCCAAAATAATTAAAGAGGATAGTGAACACTGGTAATACTCTAAGTCAAACAAAATTAAGTAGATAAGTCTGCTCAAAATATACTGTGTACACAATTAAGTGCAGGAAAATTCAAGACTACCTATAAAAACACTCATTTTCATCAATGTGCTTCAGAGGAGAAGAATAGAATGTTACACAGGCCTCCACACACATACTGTGTATGCGCATGCACATGCCCGTGTATTTTAATTCATTACTTAAAAGAGTGCTTTGGTTAACCAGGTGTGGAGTCACATTTTCAGGACAAGAGAAATAGAAACATGAGAATAAAGTATTGCCAGAAGTCACTTTCACCACTTCTTTTTAACAGACAGTTTCTGTTTATCAAGTGAGATTGGGGTCAGAGCTTGAAGGGGTAGAGTGGCATTAAAAACGGTCATAGGCATAATCCCAGCGCTTTGGGAGGCTGAGGTGGGTGGATCACTTGAGGTCAGGAGTTTGAGACCAGCCTGGCCAACATGGTGAAACCCCATCTCTACTAAAAATGCAAAAGTAAGCCTGGCATGGTGGCAGGTGCCTGTAATCCCAGCTACCCAGGAGGCTGAGGCAGCAGAATCGCTTGAAACTGGGAGGCGGAGGTTGCAATGAGCCGAGATTGCACCACTGCATACCAGCCTGGGCGACAGAGAACAACAACAACAACAGCAACGAAAAGGTCGTAACCATCCTAAAACTGGAAGCTTCTTTTGAGAGATAAGGACCTAAGTCAATCTGGAGGAAAAGTAAGTTCAGAGTGATTGAGTTAGTGAATTATGGCTAAGTATCAAGAAGTTACTTCCCAACTCCACTACTTTTCACTTTCTTATATGTTCCTCAAGTTGTTTTTCCATTTCATTTTTTTGTTTGTTTGTTTAATTAACTTTTCTAAGGCAATGTGTCTGGGTTCTCTCCCTGGCTCGTCAGGTTTTGAGAGCTTGGGAAAATTACTGAATGTCTCTGTGTCCTCACCTATAATAATAAGGACTAATAACACCCCAGCTTGTTGTGATATGAGATAAGCAGATACATGTAACACCCAGCACCTCAGTGTGGGGCGTAAGGTAAGTTCTCATCCCATAAAAGCCAGAGATAAAAAGGATCATTTGACTTGGCATTTACAGAACTAGAAAACTATATTATGTTGGAAAGAAGCTCACAGTTAAGCAATACCCCTTATTTTATAGATGGGGAAACGAATGTCTAGAAAGGTTAAGTAAAGATTGCTAACACTGCTTGCGTTAGTCAGGATTCTTCAGAGTAACAGAACCAACAGTATTTATTTATTTATTTGTTAATTTAATCCTTCGTTTATTCATTACAAGGAATTGGCTCATATGATTGTGGAGGCTCAGACATCCCAAAATATGCAGCCAGCAAGCAGGAGACCCAGGAGAGCCAGTGATGTAGCTGCAGTCTGAAGATTGTCCAGCCTGAGACTCAGAAGGAGCCAATGTTTCAGTTTGGATCTGAAGGCAGGAAAAGACTGATGTACCAGCTCATGGCAGTCAGGCAGGAGCAGTTCCTCTTACTAGCAGGAGGGTTGGCCTTTTTGTTTTATTCTGGCCTTCAACTGATTGGTTCAGACCCACCAACCTTAAGGAGGGCAACAATCTGCTTTACTTGGTCTCCTGATTAAAACATTAATCTCATCCAAAAATACTTTCACAGACACACTTGGAATAATATTCGACCAAATATCTTGGCACCCTTGGTCCAGTCAAGTTTACAGTATTAACTGTCACACTCTTATAAAGACTTATAAATTATTTATGCCTAATTTTAAGCTTCTAAAACAATCAACGCAAAAGAAATGTAACTGAGCTCTAGTGGCCCCGTTTGCTAAAGTGTAACATGAGTGTTTTATTCTAAACAAGTTTAGGCTTTTCTCTTTGCTAAGATAAATTCACAGTTTTAAGCTTTGAAAAATGCCATATATATAATTTTTGTTTGTTTGTTTGTTTTGAGACAGGATCTCACTCCTGCTCAGGCTGGAGTACAGTGGTGTGACCATGGTTCACTGCAGCTTTGACCTCCCGGGCTCAAGCTGTTCTCCTGCCTCAGCCTCCTGAGTAGCTGGGACTACAGTCTCATGCCACCAAACACTACTGATTTTTGTATTTTTGGTAGAGATGGAATTTCCCTGTGTTGCCTAGGGTGGTCTTGAACTCCTAGGCTCAGGTGATCCACCCACCTCAGTCTCCCCAAGTGCTGGGATTACAGGTGTGAACCACTGTGCCCAGACAAAAATGCTATTTTGTTAATAGCTTCTTAGAGTTTTTGCTTTTTCTTATGTGGCCTTGAAGCAGAGCAGATCCATGTGTATAGAGACAAGTCACAGACACATTATAGAGGTTGCCCTGAAACCTCATTTGTAACTTTCTGGCACTAGCTTTCTCTTTCACATGACGTAAGGAGACAGCAGCATGTTGTCTTTTTTCCCTGACAGAGGGAAATCTAGGAATCGGTGATCTGCCTTCAGAGAAGTCTGGGATGAGAGTACAAGGAAACTATGAATCTCACCACTTTGAGAGCCCTTTTACCAGGAGGAAATGAATGAGAAAGAGTATGAGTTCAGATCAGCCTGGGAACTAAAGCCATGGCCATGCCTGGGAGAAAGGAACTTAAGGTGAAGACAAAAATCAGTGGGGAAGTATACACTCTATTATCAACAAAAATCAGATGATCAATTTGTATTTATTATAGGACTAGGGTGTACAGAACTGAGTGGCCTTCGAGGCAGCTCAGGGCATTGAACTCTTCCCTTGATTCTTTTGGGGAAAGACATTCAGTGCCACATCACCAGTATGTGATGATTGCACTTGGCAAGGGTGGTGGCCAAGGTCCACGCTGAATTTACTGAAAAATGTCTCCTCTTTTCCTTCTCAACTACTGTGGTTATTAGGCTATAGTCTTTCAGTACCTTTATACTTTATGAATTGTTAATTATTCTTGTTTTTTTCTGTTATCATTTCTATTGGTAATAAAATGAATTATAAGTCTAAAATAATACATTTCTTGGCATTTTCGAGGTTTGATCACGTTTTTGCTTAATTTGAAGAGTTATTGCTATAAAGAATATTATCAATGAAAATTTATCTAACATGTTTAAATGCTTTTAGCTGATGATTGATATTTATTTTAATGTGTTGAAAGTATTTGAGTGTTCTGTTTGCTATTTACTTTATTTCTTATCATTGCTAATTTGAATGATATTTATTATTTTGGGGGACCTCATAAGCAATATGCAATTAATACTTGAATTTATTTTAAAAATTAACTGAGTATATCCTTAGATTGCATTGCCAAAACACTTTAGAATAAATCTTGGAAATGTCTTAAGTACTTTTTAATTGGAATTATTTAAATTGAGGTAATGATAAGGGTAATACTATTGTTAATGATCCTTATAAAATTCATTTTTATTCTGTTTACCAATTCCATTTTGGTTCTTAAATTAATGTTTTCAGTTGCATACATGCACATAAAATCAGTTAGTTGGACATCTATAATCAAACGGTAGACTCGAAATTATATAAACATTTATTGAAATAATCTTATATTTATATTATCATTTTATAATTTTCAAAATGGTTTCATTAATTATCCTTTCATGAATATTATTGTGTACTTACAAGAGGCTCATGCTTTTCAAACTCTATACTGACAACACTGATTATGACATTGCTTCTGCCTTTAAAAAACGTATATTACACTACTGTAGACAGATAAGTAAAGAATTATTGATCTTGGAATACTAGTATTACAAGAGAGGCATAAATAAAATATTTTAGAAGCAGAGGATGAAGCTACAAACTGTTTTGAGGGAAATAGGGATGGGTCAAGGAAGACTGTGAAGACAATTTAGGATTTTGAGCCACATTAGAAAAGATGAGGCATTGCCTAGGAGGAGAAACTGAGTGAGGGAATTTTAGGGAGATGGACAAGCAAGGATGTAGTGTCTGCTTGCACAGAGGGTGTTGGAAAAAAAAAATAGGTAACATTTGGAAACAAAAGGAGAAGGTCAACATTTAAATCTAGAAAGAAAAAAAAAGATCAGAACGAGATATTGGAGGGCCTTACAAATTATTCTAGATATGTCTACCTTTTCCTAGGAAGGCCAGCAGAGGTTTAAACCTCACTTACCATACAGCTACTTTAAGATGCAGAAATGATCTCAAGTTTATGAGATGTCATCCACTAAAAAATATTAACCAAGTGCTAGCCTTCTAGTTTCCAACCCTGTGCAGTTCAATACCTTGCAAGTAATTCAGAGTCTACTTCAACCAATGTTCCAGTGAGTCCAGTAACAAATGAAACATAAGTTGCAAGGGGTCAGATTTTTGTCTATAGTGTTTACTGCAGAATCCCCAATACCCAAAACAGCACCTAGTGCCAAATTGGTAGAACCAATAAATAGAAAATATTTATTGAATGATTATGAAGTATTAGTTACTCTTTTAAATACCATTACTTGGATTAAAGGATTAAATCTGCTATTAGATAATTGTGTTCCACTTTTGGTACATTATTTTACAAATTATTGCTGGACAAGCAAATAATAACATGATATTAAAGATTCTGGAGAATATCATCAAATGTGGCCTAAAATGACACATCTTGTTGAGGAGATTTAGTTAGAGGAGACTTAACTTCAAATATTTGAAAATCTATCATGTAAAAGAAGTAGATCTATTTTGAAGAATAATCTTTGGAGAGTTTGTTTAGAGTCAATGTGTGGGTGCTATAAGAGTTATATTTTGTTGTAATATGTGAAATAATTTTTTGACAATTTGGCTTAACTAATAATAGAAAAAGTTAATTTGGGATAAAATAAGCTTCAGTTTACTCATGATATTCCAGTAAGAGCTGGAGGGCCATGGGTTCTATAGAATAGAATATAGAGCTATAGGATATACAAGGTTCTGTGAGTCTAGTAGAAGTTGGTAGACCAGTTGGATTATTTTGATTCAAGTGAGGAGTGTACTGGTCTCTTAACATGTATATTTGAAAGTCGTTGGCCTGTTTCAAATCAGTTTGGAACATCAATTAAAGGGGGGAAAAAGGCTCTTTGGCCTTTTCTCAATGTCCTTTCCAAACCAAAGCAGATTATTCATAGTTTCCTTTAATGTCTGTTTATGAGGAATGGCTCAAGGGAAGTTTTTCTTTAATTCAAAACAAACAGATTGTTTACATGGTGAATGGATGGTCAATACTTATATGTTTCCTGAGAATGTTTACTGCCCATCAGCTGTTGTTTTACCTGAACTTCTGGTGACTCAAGAGATGGGACAGACTCAGACCATGAACTCCAACTACTGAATTTCAGCTTGCTCTGTGGCTGATTATGAATTTGCTGAAAAATTTTGTTTTTATAATGCCTTACAAGCAACTGATAGTTTAGCAAACTGTTGAATTGCGGATGGACTCTAGTGGCTTGGGATACTGGTAATGGCATTGTTACATTTCTGTATCTGGAGCTCCTCTTGTAGAAGGCTCTGAAGAACAGGGACACATAAATTTTCTGAGGATGTATGTGGACTAGGGGTTATGAAGCGTCATGCTTGGAGAAGACTTACTTTCTTTCTATTTCCTGTTTTCTCATTTGAGGAAACCTTAATGGCCACTGCTAGTCTGCTCCCATTATTGGCCAAAAGGAAAAAAAGCCAGGGAAACTGATGTTATTAAAGAATGTGGACACCTCAGAGATGGTGACGCTTGACTCTCTTCCGTTCTTCTCCATCTGCACTGTTGGATGTAGAACTCAGGATTCCCTGAGCAGACTCCAGATCAAATGCTGGTAGTGATTTTCTCTCTCGTGGTAGAGGGTGAGAGCTCAACAGTTACACAGTCAGAGAGATGGATTGGCCTCATGGTTTAAAGCTGACTTACAGAAGGTCCCATCTTCTTCAGTACTCTAGGGGAACTTCTGTTAGATCGTTGTTCATGGATTTCTTGACATGAAACTTCAATTTTTATGTGAAGAAATTGTGGATTCTTAATGTCTTCCCTCTGAAGTTCCAATCAGGATATACGGAAGAAAAATAGACCTTTGATTTTTAAGATTAAAAAAACATAAAGAATGCATCTATTTAGATTAATATGTTTTGTGTTTAATACCGGAAATTATAAGCTGCTTTGTCATTAAAGCAATGGGTTTATGGCGGGGTGATTGCATTGAAGGTTTATGGGTGGAGTTGTGAAAAAACTTACACTGTGCAGGTAAATTAGAAAATTAGCAACCTTTTAAAGTATATAGTTTTCCTGAATAGTATTTCTACAAATATAATATTCACTCCTTGGTTCCTACAAATTATCTGCATCATCTTTTAGATGTCCAATGAGTATTTGGAGGCCTAATGCTTGGGTTTTTATTCCAGAAGTGACTTGTAATAGGTTTCCCATCTTCCTTTGGGGTGAAGGGGACACTCTTTCGTGAGTATAGTTTCTCTAAAGTTCAAATTTGTAGTGGCTAGAGAAGCGGACATGGATTCAGTACATAGAGGCCCCAGTGTCCTCTCTGCCACTAAAGTCACTGTGATAGGACATAAATCATTGCCTCTCCAAGCTGGTTTTTTTCATCAGTCAAAATTTAAAGTGGACCTTGCTGGCTCTTAATCTCTCTGCAAACTCTAACATGAATGTTTTTATATTGACAATATTTTTTCATGAGGCAGGAAAGCCACTCCTTGAGAATAAAGTTTATTATATGGCATTTGAAAAAGAGTGAAAGAATGTGCCTATACCTAGGTAAAATTTCAAGCAAATAATGCCTTTCCAAGTAGCAAAGTAATAACAAAATAGTCTATCTCTGGAAATACATTTTCATGAGATGTTTTCGGTTTATTTTGTGGATTTTTAATAAATACCTTTTTAGGAAAACATAGTGGTAAAGGAATTGGAGAAAAGCTAATGTTTCAGGACGTGTTATTTGTCAAAATTATGATTGAGACTTGACAGTTTCCTAACATTTTCTCCTTTAGCTTCTTTCAGAGAGTTTTTATTTGCTAGTTTATGTTAGGTTTATTCTCCTAGATTGTTGATCCCAGAGAGGAAAAAATGAAAAGGAATAGATAACTATCTAGACGAAAAGCTCCCCCTTGCCCTCTTAAATGTTATAATAATTTCTCATATCCTCTAACTTTTTCAAATATGCCTTTGGTTTTTATACCCATGGTCTATCCTGAACCTCTTATTTTTTGCCCCACTCTGACACTGAAGGCCTCATCTCTTACTAGTGGACACAGAGTCCCTCTTACTTATCCTTGGAAGAAGCTACAGTGCAAGGGTTTAAGCAAACACGTGTATTAGGCTGTGTATGGTTTGGCCTGGGAAGTAACTGACAAGCACAGGCCTCCCACAGTTTTCCCTGGGAACCTTTTCTGAACTTCCTCTGTGGCTTTGTTTCCTCTTCAGTTAAGTCAGGCTCTTTCTATTCCCAACTCCCCTGCTCTTCTTTGGTAGTAAATTGTCATTCAGGTGCATGTTCTCATTTGCAAAACCAGAGGGTCACTGGTATGTTGTGATATGTTTGAGTCACCTGGCATTCTGTCATCATTATTTCATGTTGGCATTAACGTCCCTTTTCTCTGCCTTAACTCTCCTTAAATTACTCAGAGTCCAAATTCCTGCTCACTGCATCTGTTTTCACTACTTTGAAAAGAACAAAGTGCTAGTTCTGATCCCCAAAGGGGTCAATTACCTTCCCTGTGCTCACCATCACATATTTCATCTCCAATCCAAGCTGCCATTGAACAACGTGGGTTGTTCAAGTCACACTTAAGGGAGGAATGAAGGGTAGACTGGAGTGAGAGAGAAGGCAAATATTTTGAATAGATTTGTACAAATCCATCAGTGCACCTGGAAAAACTGCATAGCAGAATAGACAGAGCAGAGGTGTTAGAATTAGAAACTAGCCTTCAAATCTAGCCTTTGTGGCATATTCACTGTTTGTCCTTAGGAAGTTGCATAACCTCTATAAACCCAATTTTTTAATACATACAACGTAGACAATGATGACAATCTTATTCGATTGTTGTAAGGAAAAAAGATAATAGATAATATATTCAAACTGCCTGGCACTTGAGAGAGAGAGGCCCTAAATAAATCATAGTGATTAGTTTCACTAATACTGAAATAGCACAGCCCTGAATGTAACTTGACAATTATTCATTGAACAACACCTAGATACTCTATTCTGTGTATTAGAGTTGATAGAGTGTATAAAGTATAAATTGCAACTTTTTTTTTTTTACCGTTACCTCATCTTCAGCTTTGCCTACTGAATAATATCTAATACTTTAGCAAGATATTCAAAGTTTTTTCAACTTATCCTCAGCCAATTTTTTTTCAAACTTCCTTTTTTTTTTTTCCCTTTGCTTCCACAGTCTGCCTTCTTGCCAAACCAGGGGGCTCTCAACCATAAACCTCCTTGAGTTTCCTTCGGCTGAAGACACCACAATGAGGCAAATCCTACTCATTTAAAGATCTAACATAAATGTAACTTTCCGTATGGAGTCTTTCTTGATCCGGCCTTCTACCCCACCCTCACAGGAAGGGTGATTTATATAAAACACAGCATGGAAAGCCCTTAGTACATCTTGCTCCCCTGCTTTTATCTCCCTTACCTTACTTGTCTATCTTATCTGTCAATGTTGTAAGTTTCAGCTAGCAAGACTTCTTCTTTTGCTTTCTTCTTTCTTCCTTCTCCTCCTTCTCCTTCTCCTTCTTCTTTTTTGGAAATGCAGTCTCGCTCCGTTGCCCAGGCTGCAGGCTGGAGAACAGTGGCACCATCTCGACTCACTGCAAGCTCCACCTCCCGGGTTCAAGCCATTCTCCTGCCTCAGCCTCCGGCGTAGCTGGGATTACAGGCCCACGCCGCCACAGCTAATTTTTGTATTTTTAGTAGAGACAGGGTTTCTCCATGTTGGTCAGGCTGATCTCCAACTCCTGATCTCGTGATCCGCCCACCTCGGCGTCCTAAAGTGCTGGGATTAGGGAGTAAGAAGAGAATTGGAGCACCCCTGCTTATCAGCCGCGTGCCCGGGACAACTCGGGAATCTGTTTTTACATCTGTAAATGGGGGTTGTCAATAACTTGTGGAACTGAGCAGATGTGTACAAAGCACCTGGCACATAGTGGGAGATTGCTTTTTAAATATGATAGTGGCACTTCTGCCTGGATTAATACATGGTTGTGGAAGTGACTGTCACTAGATTTGAGTTCATCAAGGCCAGGGATAACCCTCAATATCACTGGATCTCCATTATGATCACAATGCCTAATAACTATTGATTAAATGCACACATGCCTTCATGTCTTTCCTTCTTCTCTCCAGAAATACTGCCCCTTGGCAGGCTCTCATGCACTCAGGTGGCTCCAGCTAATGTCTAGGTGTCCGTGTGCCTACTTTTCTAAGCTCAAGACACCTGCTGTTACTTTTACATAGGTGGTGGCTCTTGATGGTTCTTAAAATTAAAGCGAGAATTTTAAACATCCCCCATATTTTCTTGTGTTTTTCTCCATTTCCTCCACTAAAAGATACCTTCCTTTTGGTTCTCTAAGCAGGGTTCATATATTTAACTACATGTCTTTCATGTCATGGGAAACTAAAGCTTTTGTGCAAGCTAAATAATAGGCTTCAATGGAGCTATGTAATTCCAAATAAAGGAAAAAGCAGGGTGATTGATTAGTTTACCAGGATAGAAATTAAAGTTGTGAAATAAGATTTGAGCAAAATAAAAAAGGCTGCTTTTTGCGTTCTGGCTTGGGGAGTTTTATGGTGCTGTTTGGCTTTTATTTATTTATTGTTTTTAGCGTTAGAGAAATTTTTATTTATTTTTTGTTATTTATTTCCATAGATTATTGGGGAAACAGGTAGTGTTTGGTTACACGAGTAGGTGCTTTGGCTTTTAAAAGAGGGTGGTCACTAATCTAGTGAGAGAATGGGCAAATGAGGACACAAGCAACATATTTGATTAAAAAAATCAAGTATGCTTTCAAAAGGATATTAAATGCAGAGTTTGTCTCTGGGTCTGACTTGCTCGCCCACTTGAATGGGTTCACACATTCTGGGAGTCCGAATGTCTTCCTGGTGAGTGGAAGCTTACCAGGAAGCTCTAAAACCCTCTGATAGTTTTCACTTGCCTGTTTGTCAGAGGACTTGAGTTGACTCAATTAATTATGCCCCCCCTCTGAGTTCCGTTTTCATCTGAACCCACACGGCAAAGCTGTAAATGATACGTGCAAATAAGAATTCATCTCTGGGGAAAGCCTTCTTATAGGAATGCCTGCTTCCACTTTGTGGGATGCCAACAGTGTGCTGGGTTTCAGGGCTACTACCCCAAGAAAGGAGTTCATCTTGCCTTTTCTCCTTTCAATGTTAGTGCCAAAATATTATATTTTACGTACATTCGAAGAATAAGGTGAGGCTGTGAAAAAGACATTTCTATTAAAACTAAAATGATAGCTCATGTATTTTAGGAATTTTCTTCCATCCTAATAATGTTGAGGGATCTATCAGATAGTCTTTACTTTCACCTAGGTGTCATCAAAACTCAAGCAAACATCTTACACTCAGCTCAAATCTTTCTAGCTTGTTGTTACATTTCAATTAAACTTATATTTCACAAAAATGAGAACAGAGTGGATTTAACCTCCAGAATGACTCATTTCTCTCTATGGAGATATATTTTTCAAGATTCAAATAAGGTATTACATTAGTTTTATAAACAAAGAAAATTGAATGCCAAGCCAATATTTTTTATATGGTTCATGAGACTTTATTTTAATTTTTGGTTTTAGGCAGCACGTGTGATCATGACAGAGAGCCTCCTGAGATTCAGTTTGCTTTTGATTTATGAATTTTCTAACTGAAATACCATAGTCATGTAGATATTTTGTGGGAGCCCAATCTTTCTAAGACATCAATTTACAGTTGTCAGTAAATCTTTGGTTAGAAAGTGTTTCAATGCACAGTACATGTTGCAATGAGCTCTGGGACAGGCAAACTGAGGCTCAAACCCAGCTCTGTTCCTTGGGAACTCCGCAACCTTAGCCAAGTTTCTTCTCATTTCTGTGTAAATAGGTGTCCTGATGCCTACAGCGCGTGGTGATTTTGAGAATCAGATATTTTACAGTATGCAGAGATCCTCACGGTGTGCCTGGCATGTGACAGGATACAATTGCTGTGTTATTGTGTGGTCCCTGGACCAACAGCACGCACGTCACCTGGGAAATGGTGAGAAATGCACATTCTCAGCCTTACCCCAGATCTATTGAATCAGCAATCTGCAACTGGGGCCCCAAAACTCATATTTTAAGAAGTCTTCCAGGTGATTCTAATGCGCGCTCAAGTTTGAGAAACTGTCGGAGTGTCTTATAAATTAAAAAGCAACATTTACTGACTCAGCTCAACAGCAGTTTAGAATTATCCTGGAAACTTAGTACATAAGGTGGCTCGTACTTATTTTAAATATCATAACGAGAAGGACAATCTTCCTTATAAATATGAAATCTTCAGATACAGATGAAATGACTGAAAATTGCTGATAGTTTATTATTTTTTATGGCTGATAAAAGGTGCAGTACACCAATTATCTTATTTAATCCTCAAGACAAACTCAAGGAAGAGTTGCTATTAGCAGCCATACCTTGTTAAGCAAGTAACTTGGACTACAGAGGACAACTGGAAAAAAGTGATAGAGGTGGGCCTTCCAGTCTAACAAATTTAGGAAATTTAATGCCTAATCCCTATTAGAAAAATAGTCTATGAAATCAAACTGATCATAGAAGTCTTCTGAATTTTGATGAGATTGCTAAACAGACACAATTTCATTCCAATTTTTAAGAAAGTGTTGGACTTCCCCAGAAAGTCTGTAAAAAGAGCTTTCCTCCCTATTCTGGGTCATAGCAAAGTTTTTCACCTTCTTTCCGGAATTTATCACAACCTGTATCATTTATGAATGTTTACGTACACACACACACACACACACAAATACAAACATATATATTGCTAGAAACTTCGTGAAGGCAGAAATCACATTTGCCTTATTCACCCTTTGTAGCCCAATGTCTAGAACAATACCTGGAACGTTACTTGAACTCAAAAATTATTAATTTAATATAATAAATGAATGAGCAAATCTCTACTAGTGCTGGTAAACATTTCAGAGACTCATGGCTCTGGAAAACAGTCTTTTCTGTAGTCCTTTTGAACTGAAGAAACCATGGCTGAATCTCCGTTTAGAAAGTCGATAGATTCATTTTAGTAGTTTTAACATTAACATGGCAAACACACCCACAAGTCATGAGATCAATGTGACATTCATTCAGCCATTAATCATAGAGACATACGCGTTGAAGTTGAAAAGGACCTTGGAGAACATCTAATCTCTCCTTGTGCAGATTGGGAATTTGGGCCCAGGGGTTAAGTGGTTTGTTCAAGGTTAAATGCTGATCAGGGGCTAGGCTGGAAGTGATGCTGGAAATCAAGGTCCGCTGATTTCTGGCCCATCACTTTTCTCACTCTAGACTGTCTTCATTAAGTGTACTGGCCCTGATTGCATATGGGCACGTAATATCTAAACTGCAATCGTACCCTGGATCCTTCTATAATGTAATGCTTAATGTGAGTGACAAACACAAATGGAATTTTCTTTTAAATTGGCTTTGCCACTAACAATCTATGTAGTCTTCAGCAAATTAACATCATTGTACCTCAGTTTCTTCATATCTAAAGTTTGAAAAAATAATAGTTTCTACTTCACAAGATTGTGAGGATTAAAGGAGATGAATTGTGTAAAGGGTTTAGAATGGTTCCTGACAGGTAGTAAGCTCTCTGTAAGTGTTAGCAATTCTTACTAATAGTGTCTTGGGTAGGAAAGTTTGCTATGGGATATTTTCTTCCGAGTTGACTCTAACAGATAAAAAGTGATAAAAAGATAAAAAGTGAAACTGTGGCTAACAGTGAGTTTTCACAGAATTCAGACAAACAAGAGTTTCCCAATTTCTATCTGTGACTAGATGAGCAGGCAGTATTCTTTCTTGCTTTTTAGTCCCATTTGACTCTTGGGACTGGGACTATCAGTTCATATTATTTATTGAAAGTTTTGTATTCGGGAAAATTTGACTAAGCACAGCAGAGCAGGGCACGTGGAGTGACTTAAATTCTTGCCAAGAGTTTTGGATTATAAGCACAAATTCCATTTGAAATATGCAATCCACAAACAAGAAGTCCATGTGGTTGAGGTTACATGGTTGATACCTGAAGAAGAGAAGTTCAGAGTCTTTCACTTAAGCATGCAGTTTATGATGAGGAAAGCAAATTAAGGTGAATCTTGCTTGAAAAAAAAAGACACGTTTCTGAACATTTATACAAATTAAATCTCAAAAATTCAGATTTAAGTATTGCTATAAAGTGTTTATTTACTAAAAAAAAACCACAGTGGAAATATATTATAGTTTTCTTTCTATTCTAGAGCAAAATCTACTTTAATTTGGTTGAACAATGAGGGAAATACCTGATATGGAACATTGTATGTAGGACACAGTGGCTCATGCCTGTAATTCCAGCACTTTGAGAGGCTAAGGTAGGAGGATAGTTTGGGGACAGCAGTTCAAGACCAGCCTAGGCAGCGTAGTGAGATTCCAACTCTAGGAAAACAAAGAGAACTTTGTATATAATATACAGTATATATAGTATGCATACTGTACATATACTGTATATATACAGACCTGTCTACACATACACCATATATAAACAAACACACACATACACATATATAGACACATATGTACACATATGCTTGTATTTGTGTCGCATTTAAAAATGCATCTATGCCCATTACAAAATAAAATTCTAAACTGAGTTGAGATAGTAAGTCATGTCATTCACTGATTGCTATGCAATTAGATTTACAGCAAACATAATAGATTGATCAGGTCAAATTGGTAGGAAACAGGCTAAGGCACTCTGGTGGCATTTGCCACTGCCATTATATTCTCCTAATTAGGGGATTGTAACTCCTTAAGCCATTTACAAGATGGTCAGTAGAGCATTCACAGGAGAGGAGCTTAGCATACAATGGAAAATGTATTTGGAACATAGAATGTTTGTTTAGAGTCTGGCATTATTCTTTTGCTTTTAAAAACAAAGAGACATAAAAACCAGTTTCTCTTGTTTGTTTTAGGATTTCATTCTGTGTAATTCCGTGTAAATTTGACTTCTTTTTGGGGACCCCCGAAATGCACACTTACTTCTTATAGGCATATCATGTTTACATTCCAAAATGGAGAAAAGGCCTGCGTTGAAGGCTGCGCTAGCACCAAGTGGAAACTTCAAAATTGGCTCTGAAGATTCCATTAGAAGAAAGAAATTGTCAATTATCCATAATTAATATTTACTGAGGACTCAAGGGGACTTAGCAGGTATGAGAGGATGTCAAACACACCCACAAAAAGTTATGTTATTTCAAGTTAAATATAGATTTTCTTGAAGAGTTTTCCCACTAGTACCGTATTTTTTCATTCCTTTAGAAATCTAGTTATATATTTTTAAAGAAGGGTTAACTGTATATTCTTTAACTTGTTTCTTTTTTACTTCTCCCCGCGGCAAAAAGGAGCAACGACAACAAAAATAAAAGTTTTTATGATCCTGCTGAATCAAGGTACTAAAACATGAGTTAAACGAAGAGGCGTGGTGGTTTTAATGAAGAAAAATAAAACAATTTAAGCGTTGCCAGGTGGAAAATGAAACAATCTCTTTATATGGAATGTGTAGAAAGGGATGAGGCACAGGGATGTTTTGGAAGGCAGTTTCCAATGTCAGGAATTTTTTGCCATGGTCTTTGATCTGCAGGCCAATTTCAATCTTGGTCTAAAAGGAAAAATGAAGAGGAAAACTATTACTTGCTTTAATGAAAAAAGTCTCAGTGAACCAAGACTGACTATGGAAAAACAGCCAGGAGAAAGGGTGCTGATTCAAATAAATAAATCTTAAAACCAAAAATCAAAATGAAACTAAAATCTCCCAAACACGCACACACACCAGTTCCCAAACATCACCACCACCAAATGCTCAATATGCTGTCCATACACAACTATACTATTATTTAGTATCCTCTGACTACAATTTCTTTTTAGTGAGTAGTACTTCTCTTTCTTTCCAGGCTAGGTCATTAGTATTATCTGCTAAGTCTATTATCCACATAATTCAGCTTCTAAAGTTATGTGAACAATCACCTACCTATGAAACATGGCCTGTAGTAATTGATGTTTTCCATTGTCACTCTGCTGGTAGAATGTATTCTGATTTTGTTGCATGGACTGACTTTTACAAGTAAAAACCACATTGATGTTGAAGAAAAAGTAGCAGAGATGTTGTTGCCTCTCTTTGGTGCCCTGCCACAGACAAAGCTGACTTGGGCGGCTATGGCTATATCCCAGATATAAGGAAATCTGGATAAAATAGGGCTTGTTTAAAGCAAAGCAAAGCAAAATATTTGGCTATGCTCAAAAACATGGAAAGGGAAATCTTCAGTTGCCAGGAAAAGAAATGCAGAGTCATGGAGTTGGTGTTTCAGGGCTTTCAGGCTGAATATTTTTCTTAGGCGTTTGGGTTTCCATACCAATGGAGACCAGGGTCTAAGACACTGTGGGATGTGGAAGTGTTGTTTTATCTTTTAACCTGGATAAAACCACCACAAATCTAATGTCCAAGGGAGTCTCCTGGAAGCCAGGCACCCACCCTTAGTTATAGATAGGAACACAAGCCCCTGTGAGAACTAGAATTCCACGCTACTGTGAATACAGGTTAAAAAGTTCTGTAACGTGGACAAGAAACTAATACCATAAAACTGACACATAACCCTAAACTAAAACTGAAAACCAAATGCAACCAATAAGAAAGTCCTCTTGAGACTGCAGATAATCGAGAAATCTGAAAAGGAACTTAAATGGTAATGTTTAGAATTTTCATAGATGAAGAAATGGATTGTAGCTATGTTACAGAAACAAGGAAAGCAGATTGGAAAGTGAAACAGATATAAATTTTAAGAGTGAATTTAAAATTAAAAACTTAAGTGAAAAATATATTAGATATATTTCTACCAATTCTGAAATTAGATATATTTCACAAAGGATGTGGGTAGGGGAAGTAGAAAGTAAACTACTATTTAGTGAAGACTGACTTAAACCCAACAGACTAACAGCTTTTCAGTTGAGGGCTTTCTCCTTAATGTCTTATAAAGCCATCTAGGCAACAAACTTATCTAAATTATTTATTTCTTTTACATCCTTCAAATTCTAAAAATCATGATTGATTTGCAAACTTTAACTCATAGCATTATTTTATTTTTTGTTTTATTTATTTTTATTTTTTTGAGACAGAGTTTATCTCTTGTCACCCAGGCTGGAATGCAATGGCATGATCTCGGCTGACTGCAACCTCCGCCTCCCAGGCTCAAGGGATTCTGCAACCTCAGCCCCCTGTGTAGCTGGGATTACAGGCACTCGCCACCATGCCCGGATTGCATTATTAGTAAAGTTGGAGTTTCACCACGTTGGTCAGGGTCGTCTTGATCTTGTCTGAGAACTAACTGAGCATGATTTCTTTCATTATACAATGCTATAAAAACATGCTCAAGAGCTTTTTGCTCATAAATTCTTCAGGAGTTGTTTTTCCGTTATTTTCTAAGAGGAGAACTGAAATAAAGCAAATCAGATTCTGCATATCCTTGTTCTGTTGTGCCTATTTTTATAGAAAAGGTTCCTGCATCACCCACATTCAGATCTCAGACCTCTGTCGCAATCAACGTTAAACACGTCACTCTAAAGTAGCTAGACTGTAGGCAATTTCCTTTTCCCAGCTATTTTTCTGTTATTGTTTTTTCCTAAGGCACATACCAGAGGTCTGCCTGCTTTCACTTCTCTGAATATTCATTTAGCCCAGAGGTTCACTCTAAGCAGCCATAATGCCACTTTCTCAAGACATCAATAAATCTGATATATTTTGACTATTTATCTCACAGACAATAAATATCCTTATCCAAAGTACATTTCAGGAATTAGCTCAAATTACATTTGGGCTGCTTCGGAGCTGCAGAGAAAGGTGCCAAACATTTGATACAACACAAAATTGCATTTAACTTCAAGGGAGAACAAAACTTCTAATTCTCTCATTACAAGTAAAGGGGAAGAATCTGTGTGTGTGTGTGTGTGTGTGTGTGTGTGTGTGTGTTTAAATCAAGTCATTTATTTTCATTTATCTGTCATTTTTATTAAAGGACTTCATAGTGAGGTATGTTTCCTGAAGTTTAGGGGTAAATTAAAATGAGCCTATATGTTTAAAAGAGTATGATTCATCTTTTAGATGTTTTATTGCCCGCTGTTGATTATGAACTATTAAAACGAAAGTGAAAAATTGGGAAACATTGATGCAAGCTTGACTTTGGCACGCTTTACCTCTCTTCCTTTTATCTGTCTTCTCTTTCACTTATTGGCTGTTTTGTGCCTCACCACGGAACACTTTAGTTGGTAATACTGAAATAGTGACGTTTCCTGCTAGTTGGAAATGTAAAACTTGCTATCATTATGCTTTGCTTCACTGCAGAAGAGCTTCACGGTTTTTCCCAACCAACTTTTTCAGTGTATGACTGCCAAGGTTGTATTGTGAGACATTCTCTTAAGAATAAAATTTAGCCTTTGAATCTGGGGGAGGTGAGCACTATGTTGTTTAAACAATTTACTGATTTTTCTTGTTTTTCTTTTCCTGATATCTGGAACCCTCAAACCAAAATATTAGCCAGCAGGCATTTCCCAGAGAACAGGAATTCAAAAATGAGTTCTCCGTGATGTAGTATGTGCTCTTTGGAATTCATAGGACTTTTATAATCAATATTTTTCTTCCTCTTTCACGATGACACTCAAATACAATGACAGTAATGAACTAGCAAACTTGGATAGGAGACTACCATGTCCTTCTAAACTCCTTAAAAAATAAACATAAAAATCTTAATTGATTTTATTCCAGTTCAGTCAAATTGCATGTTGTGTTTTTTTTTCCAATAAAGTAATGAAAATTTGTTGAATGTCTACTGGGTGAAAAGCACTGTGCTTGTTGCTGAAGAGGAATCCAAGTACACGTTACGTGTGGTCCTATGTACATCAGCTTTGCCGGATATAGGGGCCTCTACATTTTACTCTGTGTCTATGACTGAGAAAGTCATTCCACTCTGAGAACAATAAGCTCGTCATTTGGGTATGAGACTTTAATTATCTAATTGAAGAGCTCCGACTCAGAAAACAGATATCCACAGAGGGAACAGTCGTATGTTCTGACCATCTTTAGTATCCTTGCCCATCATTTTAAGAAAACAGTGATGAGCAAAACGTGCTGTCAGAGGTGTTTACAACTGGTCACTGAGAAGATTGAATGCTATTGTGAAGAAGTCTTTGGGGACCTTTGGCACAGGCTCTTGCTGACTAATTTTTCTGGTATAATTATTACACTATTATTATTGAATTATTATTGATATAGTGATACGAATATTATATCTGGTACAATTAGTATTGAATTAATTATTATTCAACTCGGTAGTATTTATTCTTTTTCTATTATATGACAGAGTTTATATAAGAATAGGCTTCTTTGCTTCTTGTTTCGAAGAATTCACTGGTGAAGATTTCTCAGCCTGGGTATTTGCTTTGGGGAAATATCTTACTAACATACTCAATTTCTTTTGTAGATAGAGGCCTATTCAGACTTGGTATGTCTTCTTGTGTTTTCTGGTTGTGTTTTTTCAGGAATCTGTCTATTTCATCAAAATTTTTCAATTTATTGGCACAGAGGATATTGTCACAGTGTCCTATACTTTTAACACTTTAAAAAATATCCGTAGGATTGCTGTAATGACTTCTTTTTCATTTCTGATATCGATGATATGTTTCTTCTCTTTGTGACTTCTTTTACTTTCTTTGTACTTAAGTTGGTACACACTTTTCTACTTTTAAATATGAATATTTAGATCATTGATTTCAGCCTTTTCTTTGGCTATCATCTAAAATGCATGTATATATCTTGTAATATTTAAAATATGATATTTATGTTCACATATTTATTAGATCTTTAAATAATAAAAATAAT